>NC_137977.1:37549172-37681672 GCF_963924665.1 Micromys minutus
TGTGTGTATGTGTGTGTGTGCAGGATCACACATGTATACAACACATATACATACCTGCACACTCAAGAACACACACACACACACACACACACACACACACAAATACACACTGGAGATTCATGGGTTTCCAGAAAAACATTTTCCAGAATTACATTTACATTTCTAACTATACTTTCCTTAGTGTTATTCCAGTTTCAGGTACCTACAGTCAAATCTGCAAGAATTCAAAATTATATAAGATCTAGAGATGAGGAATTATAGATTATAACCTGTATGATGGTCTGTCAAAAGGAGTAAATCCACAGAATTTGAGGCATCATCTCACCAATTAAGACAAAGGCATCCTTGAAAGCATATGGCATCAGGATGGTGAAAGCAAACTTTCAAACCTTAGGAAAACATACTGTTTCCCATTTCCATCCTACTTCAGGATATCCTTGTTCTTTATAACATGTAGTAATATGTCTAAATTTTTCAGGAATATTTATGCATTTTAATGAGTAAAGAGCATATAGTAGCATCTTGACAGAACACCTGAAAGCTCTTAAACAAAAAGAAGCAGACACACCCAAAGGGAGAAGACAGCAGGAAATAATAAAACTCAGACCTGATATCAAACAAGCAGAAACAAAAAGAACTATACAAAGAATCAACAAAACCAGGAGCTAGTTCTTTGAGAAAATCAACAAGACTGATAAACCCTTAGCCAGACTAAATAGAGGACAAAGAGAGAGTATCCAAATGAACAAAATGAGAAAAGAAACAGGAGAGATAACAACAGAAACTGGGGAAAATCATCAGATCGTACTAAAACATTCTATACTCAACAAAACTGGAAAATCAAGAGGAAATGGACAACTTTATAGAAAGATACCAGCTACCAAAGTTAAATCAGGACGAGATAAACCATCTGAATAGTCCTATAACCCATAAAGAAATAGAAGTAGTCATCAAAAGCCTCCCAAACCAAAAAAAGAGAGCTCAGGACCAGAAGTATTCAGTGCTGAATTATATCAGACCTTATTAGAAGACCTAATACCAGTATTCTCCAAAAAATAGAACCAGAAGGAATACTACCCAACTCATTCTTTGAAGCAACAATTACACTCATTCCTAAACCACACAATAACTCTACAAAGAAAGAGAACTTCAGACCAATTTCCCTCATGAACACTGATGCAAAACTACTCAATAAAATTCTTGCAAACCAAATCCAGGAACATATCAAAACATTCATTCTCCATGATCAAGTAAGCTTCATCCCAGGGATCCAGGGATGGTTCAAAATATGAAAATCCATCAATGTAATCCACTATATAAACAAACTCAAATAAAATAACCACATGATTAAAACATTAGATGCTGAGAAAGCATTTAAAAAATTTCAACATCCCTTCATGTTAAAAGTCTTAGAAAGATCAGGAAATCAAGGCCCATACCTAAACATAGTAAATGCAATATACAGCAAACCATTATCCAGAATCAAACTAAATGGTGAGAAAGTGGAAGCAACCTCACTAAAATCAGGGAGTAGACAAGGCTGCCTACCCTCCTCCTACCTATTCCCTATAGTACTGGAAGTTCTAGGCAGAGAAATTAGACAACAAAACAAAGTCAAAGGGATACAAATCTGAAAGAAAGTCAAAATATCACTATTTGCAGATGATATGATATTATACTTATGTGACCCAAAAATTCTATCAGAGGACTGCTACAGCTGACAAACAACTTCAGCAAAGTGGCTGGATATAAAATTAACTCAAACAAATCAGTAGTTTTCCACTACTCAAAGGATAAACAGGCTGAGGACAAAATTTGGGAAACAACACCCTTCATAATAGTCAAAAATAATAAAATATCTTGGTGTGACTCTAAACAATCAAGTAGAAGATCTGTATGACAATAACTTCATGTCTCTAAAGAAGGAAATTGAAGAAGATCTCAGAAGATGGAAAGATCTCCCATGCTCATGGATTGGAAGAAACAACATAGTAAGAATGGCCATCTTGCCAAAAGCAATCTACAGATTCAATACAACCCCCTTCAAAATTTCAACTACATTCTGCATAGAGTTATCAAGAGCAATTTTCAAATTCATTTGGAATAACAAAAAATCCAGGATATCAAATACTGCTCTTAACAATAAAAGACCTTCCTTGGAATCCCCATCCCTGACCTCAAGCTGATCAATCATGATAAAAACTTCATGGTATTGGTATACAGAGATAGGTAAATCAATGAAACAGTACTGAAGACCCAGAAATGAACCCACAAACATATGCTCACTTGATATTTGACAAAGGAGCTAAACACATTCAATGGAAAAAGGACAGCATCTTTAACAAATGGTGCTGATCTAAATGGTAGTCAGCAGGCAGAAGAATGCAAATTGATTCTTTCTAATCTCCTTGTAAAAAGTTCAATTCCAAGTGGATCAAAGACCTCCACATAAAATTAGGTACGCTGCAACTAATAGAGAAAAAAGTAGGAAAAAGCTTAGAATACATAGGCACAGGGGAAATTTTCCTTAACAGAACACCAGTGGCTTATGCTCTAAGATCGAGGATCTTCAAATGGGACCTCATGAAATCGCAAAGCTTCTGTAAAGCAAAGGATACTGTCAAAGGACAAAATGGCAACCAGCAGACTGGTAAAAGATCTTTACCAATATTACATCTGGTAGAGGTATAATATCAAATACACACAAATAACTCAAGAAGTTAGACTCCAGGGAATCAAATAATCTTATTAAAAATTGGGTACAGAGCTAAACAAAGAATTCTCAACTGAGGAACATCATATGGCTGAGAAGCACCTAAAAAAATGTTCAACATCTCTAGTCATCAGGAAAATGAAAATCAAAACAGCCTGATATTTCACCTCACACCAGTCAGATTGCTAAGATCAAAAACCCAGATAAGAGCAGATGCTGGCAAGAATGTTGAGAAAGAGGAACACTTCTCCAGTGTTGGTGGGCTTATAAGCTGGTAGAACCCCTCTGGAAATCAGTCTGGTGGTTCCTCAGAAATTGGACATAGCACCACCTAAAGACCAAGCTGTACCACTCCTGGGCATATACACCAAAGACACTCTAACATCTATCAAGGACATATGCCCCACCATGTTCATAGCAGCCTTATTTATAATAGTCAGAAGCTGGAAAAAACTGAGATGTCCTTAAATAGAGGAATGGATACAAAAATTGTGGTATATTTACACAACGGAGTACTACTCAGCTATTAGAAAAAAATCACTTCATGAAATTTCTAGGCAAACTAATGGACCTAAAAGCAATCATCCTGAGTCAGGTAACACAGTCACAAAAGAACACACATGTTATGTACTCACTGCTAAGTGGATACTAGCCCAAATAGCTCTGAATACTCAAGAAAAAATTAACAAACCTTATGAAGCTCAAAATGGAATGCCAGAATGTGGATGACTCTGTTCTTTGAAGGTAGAACAAAGCACAGGAGGAAATACAGGGACAATATAGAAGCATGGATTGAAGAAAAGATAGCTTAGAACCTGCCCCACCTGGGGATCCACCCCATATGCAGCCAGGAAACCAAAGCACTATTGCTGATGCCAAGAAGTGCTTACTGGTTGGTATTCATGAGGTATGGGTGCCCCCTTGGGAGCTCTGTCAGAGTCATACATATACAGTTGAGGATGCTTGTAGATCACCATCAGACTGACCATGGGGTCCCCAGGTAAGGAGACAGAGAAAGGACTGAAGGAGAGGAAAGGGTCGACAACCCTATAGGAAGAACATTATCAAACAGTCATTCTTTCCAGAACTCCTAGGGACTAAAACACCAACCAATGAGAACACATGGATATAACCATGGCTACAGTTGCATATGTAGCAGAGGATAGCATTATTTGGCATCTATGGGAGAGGAGACCTCTGCTGCCATGAAGGTGCATTTTCCCAGTGTAGGGGAATTCCAGGGCACTGAGGTAAAGTTGGTGGTTGGCAGAGGGAGTACTTTCATGGAAACAAGTGGAGGGAGAAGGGAGATGGGCTTAGGGTGAAAGGCGATAACATTTGAAATGTAAATACAGAGAATATCCTATAAAAAGGAGAAAAACAAACAAACAAAAACACTAAGAATACAATTAAGCAAAATAGCAGATATTTCTAAATAATTTCTGTTTGTAGTTGGATGTAATTAAAATATAAACTTTGAAATTAAACTGAGACTAAAGATTTAAACAACTATATTAAGAACATGTTAACATCATTTTTTTTAGAAGATGAATAGCAGGGAATTGAGTAGGATTTTTACCATATCCCAAAGAAAATTTCAAAACCTTTCAGGAGAAGTGCATAGAAATTCACAGAAAATTATGGATAGAAACTTAAGGACCAAATAAGTATTATTTGTGGAGACAAGATAGATTATTCAAGAGCTAAGAACATTTGTTTTTGCAGAGGACCAGATTAGATTCACATTACCACATAGTAGCTCACAATCATCCATGGTTCCTTTTGTAAGGATATCTATCTATCTATCTATCTATCTATCTATCTATCTATCTATCTATCTATCTATCTATATATATATATATATATAGTAGCTGTTTTCAGACACACCAGAAGAGGGTATCAAATCTCATTATAGATGGTTGTGAGCCACCATGTGGTTGGTCAGACTTGAACTCAGGACTTTTGGTAGAGCACTTGGTGTTTTTAACTACTCAACCACCACTCCAACTCTCACCCATAATTCTTATTCAAAATAATCTTGCATCTTTTTCCGACTTCTGAGGGCATCAGACATACATGTATTACATAGATATACATGCAAAGCACATAGACACAAATTTAAATGAGGGATCTTTTAAAAATAAAAATAATATCTTTTACCAACCTCTAGGCTGCCTAATTTTCTTATTGACAATCTCCTTTCCATGAGATTTTATTTATCAATTTTTTGATCTTAGAACCTGAGACATTGGTGTTCCGTTCAGGAAATTGTGTCATTAGCGAAAAACTATAGAATACTTATAAATGTATTCCACAGACTCTCAGAAGTTAAACAAGAAGCAAGGATGCTTGAACAAAATTGTCATATAAGGCATAGGGAGAGAGGGAAGTTGGTCTAAGAGGAGATTGGGACAGGAATGGGGACAGCAACAGGTGTACAGAAAAATAGAATAAATACCCAGAAGGCCAGTAGAATGAATGGACATCTGTCAATACTGGACACCTTAGCCAAGATGCCTAACAGTAGGAATATGGAACCTGAAGAGGACGCTTTCTTTAGCTAGGTAAGACCCCAAAAGGAGGGATAAGGACACCAACCTACCCACAAAACTTTCTACCTAAAAATTGTCCTGTCTAAAAAAAATTCAGGGACCAAGATGGATAAAGGGAAAGAATGGGCAACCAATAACAACCAAAACTTGAAACCCATCCCATGGACACACCCATCCCTGCCATTGTTAATTATACTCTGTGGTACTTTCACACAGGAGCCTGACATAAGTGTCCTCTGAGAGGCTCCACCCAGAAGCTGACTGAAACAGATGCAGAGACCCACAGCCAAACATTGGACAGAGGTTGGGGACTCATATGGGAGAGTTTGGGGAAGGATGGTAGGCCCTGAAGGGAAAGGGAACTGTACAAGAAGACCAAAATGGTCAACTACAATGAAGTCTCAGAGAATCTAGAATCTCTCAGAGAATGACTGACCAACCAAAGAATACGCACAGCCTGAAATGAGCCCCCTCTGCCCAAGTGTAGTAGCTTAGTCTCCATGTAAGATCCTCAGCCACTGGACCAGATGCTCTTCCTAGAGCTGTAGCCTAACTGTGGTCTTCATTTCACAATAGGGCTACATTGTCTGGCAGAGACTTGATGCGCGCCAGGGTAGGGGGATGTGAGGGACTTTATCAGAGAAGGGGTAGGGAAGTGGGGGAGGATCTCTGTGTTGTAAGGACCAGAAGAGGGCAATATTTGGTGAAAATAAATAAAATTAAAATTAATTAATTAATCAATAATTTTAAAAGTAAAAATAAAATAATATGTATCTTGTTTGCATTCATCACTGCATTTGGTTTGTAAAACATATTTAAGATTTTTATCCTTTGTTTTAGGTATATGTGTGTTAGAAAGGATATGTATTTGTGAGTTCATTTTACTACTGGGGCCAGAGTTATCAGCTGTCCCTGGAGTTGAACTTATAGGCAGTTATAGGGCATTAGCTTTATATACGCCACATCTCTGCAAAATCATCAGGAGTTCTTAGCAGCCAAGCCACTGCTCTGGCTCCTTTAAAAACATTAATTATTTTAAATGAAAACTAACACAAATAAGAGCAAAGCCTCCATTTATTACCCAATAGGCCATCCTATCTACACAGAGAGCCATTTTATTTTTTGTCCTATATATAAAGACCAATAGCTCCTGATTCAGTCTCTTGGATCCCCTACGGGCCCAGATTAGTCAATGCTGTACAGTTGCTTGCAGTGTCCTTGACACCCTGGCTCACCTAATCCTTTCTATCCTTCTCCCATAAGATACCATGAATATCTGTTTCACTGTGAGTCTCTGCATCCGTTTCCATTAGCTACTAGGTGAAGTCTCTCAGGAGACAGGTTTCTGTATGCAAATGTTGGAGAATAACATTGTGTCAGGGGGGTCTCAAGTTTTGCCAGTTGTTGGTTGGTAATCCCTTCAATTTCTGCCCCATCTTTATTCGTGCATATCTTGTAGGCAGGAAATACTTTTGATTGAAAGTTTTGTGGGGAGGTTATTGTTCCCATCTCTCCATTGGAAGTCTTACCTGGTTACAAGAGGTGGCCATTTCTGGTTCCATATTCCCCATTGCTAGGAATCTCAGAGGTTTCTGGAAGTTTTCTTTTTTGTCAGTTTGTCTCATAGATACAAAACCTAATCTCAGTTCTCTCTCTTAGTTTTCTCTAATTGTCTTTCTCTCTCTTATCCCCACACTTGATGACCCTGTTACCCACCCCACCAACTCTCCCACACAGTTCCCTTTCTTCAGTCAACCTCACTGTCTATTCTATTTCCCCTTAAGAATGAGAATCAAGCATCCTCCCTTGTTACTTAATTTCTTTCAGTTTATGGATTGTAGCATTGTTATCCATACCTTATGGCTAATGTCCACTTATAAGTGAGTATATGCAATGTTTGTGTGTCTTTATAGGTCTGGGTTACCTCACTCAGAGTATACATGCAATGGGCCTATGCCCCTACACATATGTAACAGATATGCAGGTCCTGTCTCTGATTCTGTTGTCTGTCTTTGGATCCCTTTTCCCTAACTGAGCTACCTGTGTGGGCTCAAAGGAGAAGATGCACCTAGTCCTACTGCACCCTGATATTCCAAGGCTGGTTGATATGCTTGGGAGGGCTTCCCTTCTCTGAGAAGAGAGGAAGAGGGAAGTAGGGGGAAGGAAAGAGATTAATGAGAACAGGAGAGGGTTATAAAGTAAATAAATAAGTAGATAAATACATAAAATTTAAAAATCTATAGATACAGCACTAGCATACAAATGTAGTATGGATTTAACACACACTAACTTCCTTAACTTAAAGACCATTTCTGACATAAGAAAATACTCCTGTAATAAGGGACTTTTCTAGTTTGCACAAGGCCCTGACTGAATATCTAGCAGTGAGAGTCATATGCACATTTGAGACATACTGTCCTACAACCTCTTTAAGGATGATCAGTTAAAGAATTTAGCAACATGTTTCCTGCTTATTTTTCTGGTAATAAATCATTGCAAACATTTTTTTTTCTGACTTGTGCCTCATTGGTCTATTGACCATGTAGGCACACTCAAATAACATTTTGATACTGTCTCTGTTCTTGTCTTTTAAATCATCGTATCAATTTATTTTTCTATTTTTATCTGTAATATTGGTACATATTTGGGATGTAACCTCAGTGTTGATTCATTGTACATTGGGAAATGGTTATAACAGGGTAATTATAGCCTGCCCATCACTCATAATTTTCATGTTGTGGGTATAATGTCTCTCCTTTCTATGAGATATACAATTCTTAATTATAATTTCTATTGTTAATTATATTCATCTCACTGTACAATGGAACACCAGAACATATTCCTATGGGAAACCTATAATATTCAATATATAGTCCTCGCTTTCCCATGACATCTTTATTCTATTCACTCTAGACTCTGGAAGTCACATGTGACTCTCAATTTCTGCAATGACCATTTTCAGATTTCACATGAGTGAAATTGTACACTGTTTGGGGGTCTCTGTGTGTATGTATATATGTGTCTGTCTCATAAAACAATTCTTTATCACAGGAATTGGGTTTTTGAAAGCAGAAATTAACCTTTCTACATTCATCTACTTATCTGTATATTATACCTCTCTGCTTGTCAACTGGCATCTATCTGCCTGTCTGTCGGTCTGTGTGTCTATCTATTTTTTATATTTATACTTACTTATCTATTACCAATCAGACCCTAGAAGAAAACCCTGAAGGCATTGGTACTATTTGTATATGTTTCCATCAAAATATTGACAGACAAAAATGTAGAAATAAATCATTTCTTATTTTGTCTTCCTAATTGTTATTAGCAATTCCTGATTTTACTCTTTTAGAATTTAATTATTCAAACTTCAGCTAGGAATTAAGGTATACTTTACCTTTGCAATTGATTCTATATGGCCCACTAGGATAAATTTTTCCATACAATAAGGAAGCTGAGGTCAATTCTTTCCTAAAAAATACTGTGGGCATTGTTAGCAAGTTTCCAAATGATCCAGGTTGAAACATTTGTTTTAGTTACTTGGTAGTAATGTAGAAGTGTGAGGAAAATGATTATATGGAGAGTTTAAATAACAAAACATGTTCTTTAAATATGTTCTTTCAAATAATACTTGATTGTGATTTCGAATAAGGATGAGCTTTTATTTTTAAAGAAGCTATATAAATTCTCTGTCTCTGGGAGGAGATCATGCTTTTGAAAGCAAATGGTTATTCAATTAGAATGTAAGCAGTAAGCTGTGCTATTCCATGTGATACTTTATAACCACTGTCTTTTGGCCACATAATTGTCTCTGTAGGAGATAATTAATACAGTATAGATAGGGATTCTCACTCAAGTAGCCTGGCAGCAATTATGGTAAGGATAATCAATACGGTTTAGAATAGAATTCCCACTCACTTGGCCTAGCAATCATGGTAAGGATAGTACCATTCTATTCAAATTTTAACTATCAGATAAATCCGATTTACATTTACACATTTAAAAGATAAATAACCTTCCAAATAGTGTTTACAAATAGGTGTTAAAAGAATAGAATATCATCATAATTACTAAATACATGTTTATGAAATTAAAGTCTATTCTTTCAGGCATAAGTCTCCCTTAGCTTTCACCCAAAATGAGAAGAGACTACACTGTGACTTTTAGACAAATGTTATTTGTGAGCAAGCCAAGAGAAGTGTTTCTAATTCATTGATTTTCTTTCAGGATCTGTGATGTAAATTGACCACTCATATGATTCCTAAATAAGCAATACAATTACACTAAGAAAAGAGGTGGTGGAAATGATGGTGGTGGTTTTGCTTTTATTTTTAGAAAACTCTCCACTGATTTTCATAGTAGAAATGATAGTTTATGATCCAGCATTGTCTAAAGTTATCTCTTTCCCTATATCCTTGCCAGCACTTATTGTAATTTGCTTTCTTTGATTTGTCTTCTGACCTGGGTGATATGGAATCCCAAAGCAGCACACATTTGACATGTTTATTGTATTCCTAGGCATATAGCCAAAGAACTCCAAATGACACCCAGAAATTCTTGCTTATCTGTTTATTGATACTCTGTTCACAATAACAAGAAAAGGAGGCACAAGACACGGTGGGAAGGACGTATTTATTGATAGGGGTCATAGTTTTTATTTGTGACATACGCAATTTAAATTATTTCTCCTTATAAGTCAGGGAAGAACTGTAAACTTTTGAGCTTCACATATAGTTCAACAGCAAGTGGAAAATAAAGCACCAACAAACTGAATAAGAACCAATAAATTCACGTTGCAGGAAGAGTTTTGAGGGCTAGTAGACTAAATAGGCTGATTATCACTTCATATTTTAGTAAAACCAATATTTAAAACTGAAGAACAATTTTAAACCAGCATCATGGATACTCTGGCTGGAATAAGAACACACTTTAATACATACTGTTAATCCTAAATTAGTTTGTAGAAGGAAACTAGTTTGTAGAAGGAAACAGCCATATTTGAAAGTGGAGTGTAATTGAAAGGCAGATGAAGTGATGAATCAGAAAAAGTTTTGAGAGAATGAGTCAGAGACAAGGTATCAGCATCTCAAAAGAGCAGACATGAAAGGTGAGCTTTTGAATGCCAAGAGAAGAAGAGAGCCAGTGAGTTGGGAGTCAGTTCAGTGAGGGTGGTGAAGTGCAGTTGAGTTTTTTTCTTCAGGTCACACAGTTCAGTGCAGGCCAGGAGAGGCTGTCGAAACAGGAGAATAAGAAGGAGCTATAAGATTAGGACAAATGATCATAATTAGTTTGTGGCCAAGCGGGACAATTCAGTGACAGGCCTAGAGAAAACCAGTTTCAATCAGTTAGCATGGAGAGGATTTGAGCCAAAACAGCTGGGTTGAACCAGCCAGTCAGAGTGCACAAAGAACTGGGAAAGGCAAGCTTATTCAGCAGTAAGCTTTCAAGAAGACTGTTACAATAGGAGAATACATGTTATTTTACCTGAAACAACTAAATGACTGCTTATTAATCTACTGTTATCTATAAGATGATCTTTCATTTTTCCAATTTTAGAGTTTAAGTAGTCTACCAATTTGCTTTCTCACCCTAAGTGAACTCCCTTGCATTCTCATCCACATTGCCGGTGAATCAATTTCTTTCCAGTATCTGTGAAGTATCTTTCTCTGCCCAGTCTCAATTGTCAACCTCTCTGTCGTCTCTGGTCTCTCAATTTTGCATCTCATTGACTGGTCCAATGTCCTTCCGCAGGTTGATTTCCCTAGATAGAATGCCACACCTATACTCTCACCAAAGCATGAGTCACATAAGATTTCCCTGCATATTTCATCAAATAATGACTAATAGGCCAGGGCTCAAGTCTGGCACAAATGGCATTACTAATTTTAATTACTGCATTAAAGAATTGCAAAGACGATTCCACATCATGCATTGCACAGGATGTGACTTTTCTTTGTTTACATGCTACTTACTCCTTTCCTTCCTTTCCCAATCACAGCATTCTACTCAGCCAGCCCTATCTTAGAGTGGCTCTCTTTTTATCTGTCATCAGCTCCAGACTACCCTCTTTCTAACACACTGCAGTTCAGCATTATATTTTCCTCTGTTAATGCTAAGGCTCCTTAAAGTATGCCTGGTAAAGTCCCAGTTTGTAGCATGCTATGCACTAAGCTTTTGAAATTAAGAGATAGTTAACTTACTAAGTTAATAAAATTCTTAAACTGTGTGAAGAGTTCCAGTAGGAATATTTATTTCTATTTGTACAGAGACATTCCTGAGGAGATATGTGCTGATATATAATTATTCAGGAGTTGATGTTTTGCTCCATGTCTCTGTTATATCCAGTGGTATCAGCAGCATTCTAAACATTTATGAATAGATATATGTAAGTCATGACCATTAGCTTTTTTTTCGTTTACTATGTTTTATATTAGAAAATAAATCAATATATTTAGAAATCTGTCTTCTATTATATTAATTGCCTCAGTTATGGTATTTATCAAACAAAGCACACATTTAAATATTTTATAGTACTACTAATTAGATGGAGAAGTGTGAATACAATTTGCTGAATGTAAAAACCTGTTGTAATTACAAGCATTGATGGTAATATTATCATAAATTTAATTACTGCATTCTAAAAATATTTTATTATTGTTTTCTGAGACATGAAAACATTCTACAAACTTGAACAAACAGTGCATATCACAACATTCCAATGAGCAAAAACAAGTGATATAAATATAGCAAATGGGGGTTTCTTAAGGTGATAATAAGAAGTTTGAAAAAATAAAAAAGTGTAAGAGGAACAAAAATGATAGGAGTCAGAAAATACAGATTTTTAAAATTTTTTTCTGTCAGTTTTACAAGACATTGTTAATAAGGTCACATTGAGAAGAGATCAGAGGACTTTTGAGATTGAGACTATGTAATCAATTAGAAGAGAATTCAGGAAGGGGACAAGAGTGACTACCTGGGTCAGGAGAATTCTGATGGTACCTTGAGGTATCATTTCAATTTGTGTACAGAGAGGGAAGTAATGGCTGAAGATATGAAGTAGACCAGATGGGCAAAGACGGAGAATGTTCCGGCAAATACTATGATGATGAATAGGTTTGGATTTCACTATGAACAAATGAGTCAATATTATCATACTGATTATGTCTGAGATATAGCAAGATCTAAGAAAAAAAACTAATTTCTCTTTGAAAAGCATTAGTCTAGGAACTAGTGAGACGCCTCAATGCATAAAGGTTCATCTCAATAACCCTGATGACCTGAGCTAAATATCTGGAACCCATGTGATGGAAGGAATGAACTGACTTCTGCAAATTGTCCCTGAATTGCCTCACACATACATGTTGGCAAACACAAACAGACCCAAGTGCATGCACACACACCCACCCCCCACACAGACTGGGGGAGGGAAAGAGAGAGAGAGAGAAAGAGAGAGAGAGAGAGAGAGAGAGAGAGAGAGAGAGAGAGAGAGAGAAATAGTTTAGTCTAGACAAAACCTAACCCAAAATTGGAAGTTAAAAGAAAAGTTGAAAATGGTATTCAATAATTGCAAAGAGTTATGTAATGTTCTTATCAATATGAGTCACTGTGGAGGCATTGATAAATACCATGTGTTGAAAGTTGAGGAATCAGCATTTTCTCATAGATTGATGGATTATAGGTTGCAGGAGACACAGATATGAATTGTCAAGACTGGTGTCTAAAAAAGCAACATTTTTTAGGAAAGGAAGAAAGGTTCAGTTTAGGACATCCTAAGGCTGATATTGAATAAAGACATGACTTGTTTCAAGGAGGTAGATTTTTATCAAGCACAATCCAGGATTTAGAAATATGTGTGCTGATCATCAGGATAATAATAATTCAGAACAGATACATAGTATTTGGTGAGATTATCTAGGAAGTAATATAGAGATATACTCTTTGGATACTAAGTTATTTAGAAATTATGGACCTGAGGGGAACACAAAGACAAAAATGAAGGCTTGCATATTAAATAAAAGAAAAACTAAAAAAAAATCAAATATAATTTAAGATGTCAAAACCCAAAATGATTACTGCTTTTTAATTAAAAACATACTGGTTAAACTAAAGGTAATCTACGTAGTTTAAGCTCAAACATATGTGGGCCTGAAAAGAACATGATCTATGAAAAGATCATATCAATTGTGCATTTTCTATATTCAATTTATGGAAGATTCTATGAAAAGTCACTTACAAGCTTCCTGGTCTCTCTTCAACTGTATTATTTACCTTTATGTGGCTGTCATAAAATAATATGACCAAGACAATTTATAGAACAAAGAGTTTAAGTGGGCTCATGTTTGAAGAGGACTAAATGTCTGTCCTGACAGTGGACACAGAGGCTGGAGCTGGCAGCTAAGAGTTCACATTCTCATCCTCAAGCATGAAACAGAGAGAGCAAACTGAAAATGTCATGAGGCTTTCTCAAAGCATGCTTCAATGTTGTAATTCTTCCAGGAAGGCTGTAACAGCCAAATGGCCACTAACTCTAGGCCAAGTGATCAAATATGCAATATATGGTATTTTACATTCAAACCTATGCACCAACTATCTACAAACCGTTCAACAGATGTTTACTTTTCATGATTTTAGGATAAACTATTTTGTACCTGCTTTGGGGACAAGCAGAAGAACATCATAAATAAATCTGAAGATGAAGGGATATTTCAACATGGAAAATTCCATGATCTAGGTGATTTTCCAGCTCTCTGAACAATGTTTACTAAAGATCCTCAAGAAAACAACAATCTAAGGTATTACTAGCTTTAGCTTTCCCATAAATGCAGCTAAATAGCAAAACACATAGGAAATTCTAAGAAGCAAGAAATGGCAGCCATATGGGACACACATCTGGCACTAACTGTAATTTAATAATAGGCTGATTGTCCTAGGCCCATCAGAAGAATAATGAGTAGTAGGAGAGGTTGGTAAAGTTTTCACATTTTTTTTTTGTAAAACAGTGCTTTCACATACTAAATTTTCAAACCAAGAATACCACAAATCTTGCTAATTATACAGAACCAAAAACCAGAGGAAACAAAAATACCAAGACAGATGGAATTAGAAACAATTTAATCTGTGTTGTGGTACAAAGATTCTTGTGCCAACAGATAAAGTTCTTCAATAAAAAAAAAAAAGAAAAGAAAAATATGGGAAAATAAAACAAAGAAAAGTTAAAGATACAGGGTCCTCTCCACAATGAACAAAATAATATACCTGTTTTCCTGCCCAGGCTGAAAGTGAATATTGTTAATGAACTAATGATATATTTTCTATCTGTGGTGGCAGAACTTAACCACATCTTGCTTGAGAGTCAGAACTCATTCAGATCCTCCAGAATAATTATTCCAGAGTCTACCCTACTTAGCTTATTATCTTAAGCTTCCTGTTAAATATATTCTTAGAGGATATGTCACATATATTTGATAGCCTGCCTACCTCAATGCTATCAGTCAGAAATCAGACTAGATTCTAGGTCTCATGCATTTTGTAAAAAAAAAAAAAAAAAAAAAAAAAAAAAAAAAAAAAAAAAAAAAAAGGTTTTATGTAGTCACACCTTAAGCTTTATTGCAACCCGAGAATTGGAAAAAAAAATCTTGCCTGAAAATTTTTTCCCAAATTGTATTGTGTTTTAAATATGCAGACAATGAAGATCAACAGGCCTCATACTCTCCTATACCTGTCTCCCAGGAGGTTTTCAGTAACCAGCAACAGTAGTAACACTCCTGCCCAAATACCGCACACCAGCTCAGACACCCGCAGAGCCCATCTGATTCAAGACCTACACTCTCCACCCAAATTCCATCTTTTTTCCTGTCTGCTTCTCCACATGTCCCAGTACCCTCTCACAACCCACAGTCCTCTTGTCTCCCAGGAGGTCTGCGGTAACCAGGGCACAGTCTCTCTGATCTGTATCTTTTTATCTGAGGCAAATTTCCTGAACAGAACACCTATTGCTCAGGTTCTAAGGAAAACAATCAACAAATGGGACCTCATGAAAATGAAAAACACTGTCAATAGGACAAAATGACAACCTACAGATTGGGAAAAGATCTTTACTAAGACTACATGTAACAGAGTGCTAATATCGAAAATACACAAAGAATTCAGGAAGTTAGACTCTAAAAAAGGCAAATATCCCAATTAAAAACTATATTACTGAGCTAAACAGGGAAATATCAACTGAGAAAACTCAAACTGCTGAGAAGCACCTAAAGAAATGTCCCACATCCTTGAGACTCCACCTTACACCAATCAGAGTGGCGATGTTCAAAACCTCAAGGAACAGCAGATACTGGTGAGGATGTGGAGAAATAAGAACACTTCTCCATTGTTGTTAGGAATGCAAACTGGTACAACCACTCTGGAAATCAGTCTGGCAGTTACTTAGAAAGTTGCCAATAGGTTTTCCTAAAGACCAAGCTAAACAACTCTTGGGAATATACCCAAAAGATGCTCCAACATACACAGGAACACATGCTGTACTATATTTATAGCAGACTTATTTATAATACCCAGAAGCTGGGAATAACCCAAAGGTCCCTCAACTAAAAAATGGATACAGAAAATGTGGTTCATTTACACAATGGAATAGTGCTCAGCTATTAAAAATGAGGAAATCATAAGTTTTTCAGGCAAATGGATGAAACTAGAAAATAGTGAGTTTTGAGTGAGGTAACCCAGACCCAAAAAGACATACATGGTATGTAGTCACTCATAGGAGGATATTAGCCAAAAAGTACAGAGTACCTAGGATACAAACCCCACAGACAGTAAGAAGTTTAACAAACAGGAAGGAAGGCCCAAGTAAGGATACTTCAATCCCACTTAGAAGGGAGAACAAAATAATACAGGAAGCAGAGGCAAGGAGGGACCTAGGTGGGAGAGAAAAGGTGGAGGAGAAAAGGAAAACAGGATCAGGAATGGGGAACAGGAGACAAGCCATGATGGTCAGAAGAATGAATGGAAATTTGCAGCCTCTGGTGGTGGGAAGTAGGGGGGATCCTCTAGAAAGTACCAGAGACCTGGAAGGTGAGACTTTCAGGACTCAGTGGGGGTAATCTTAGCCAAAATGTCCAACATTGTGGAGTGAGAACTCAAAGACGCCACCTCCAGTACACAGACATGGCTTTAAGTGGAGGGACTGGGTTACTAACCCACTGTCAAATATTCTGACCCAGAATCGTTCCTGTCTAAAAGAATTGCAGGGAAAATAACAGAGAAGAGACTGAAGGAAAGGGGATCCAGTGACCGACTTAACTTGAGATCCATCTCATGTAGGAGCATCAAGGTTTGATACTATTACTGATGCTATGATGTGCTTGTAGTCAAAAGCTGTCCTTTGACAGTCCCTCCGAGCAGCTAAAAGATACAGACACAGATACTTATACCCAACATTTGACTGAAGTTAGGGACCCATTGGTTGTATTAGGGGAAGGACTTTAAAAAACTGGACAGGAGGTTGACCCCATAGGAAAACAAGCAATCTTAACTAACCTGGACTACTGGGACCCAGAGACTAGGCCACCAAACAGGCAGCATGCTCTGAAGCCCCTGGTAAATATGTAGCAGAGGATTGCCTGGTTTGGCCTCTGTGGGTGATGTGTGAAATCCTGGAAACGGAGACCCAAGGAAAGATTGATGACTTGGGGTGAGGAACCCTCTTAGGTGTAAGGGGAAGGAGCAATGGCATGAGGCACTATGGGAGGGGGAATGGGGATGATGGAGCAATGGCTGGAATGTAGATAAATAAAATAATTTTAAAGTTTTTAAAAAATTTGTTAATGAATGAAAATAATATGCTGACAATAAACTGCTGGCATTAAACTCTCTGGTGTCGGACCCAGGTTGATGGAGTCAATCCGAACAGGATTTTCATTCTCTTCTATTAGCCGGTCCATATTCCTACCTGGATACCTGCTAGCTCCCCCTCAATTCCTAAAATAGGACATGTTGGAATTAATTGAGAAATTATTTCAATATGTGAATAATTATTCAAAGAGACCATAAAATAATGAGTTTCAAGAAGAACAAAGTAAATAAAAACTGTCATAATTAAGGAATTCTAAATATGCTTCTAAAATATGTATATTTAACAAAAAAAAAATTCCCAATGACATGTAAACATCATTGTATTACTCATTTTCTGTTGTGAAAAAAATAAACCACAGTTGAAAACACTTATGAAAGAGTTTATTTTGGGTTACAGTTTCAGAAGACTCCATAACGGTGTCAAAGAAATGGAAGCATGGTTACTTAGCCTCAATCTCAAGCACAAAGACGAGAGAGCCAATTCCACCCCAGTGATTTACTTACTCCATCTAGGGTGCTCATCTCCCCGAGCAGTACCTCAACTGGGGAGCATGTATCCAAATAACTCGGTCTATGGGAAATATTTCCTATTAAATCTGCTTCATTAGTTAGTTGGTTTTCTTTATTATGACATCATTTTTCAGTGAAGTTTTATTTAAAAAAATGATTTTCAATATTTCCATTTCATTCCTGATTATGGTAGTAATATTTGTAATAAGGCATAGCAAGGAAATGTGAAATTTGACTAAGGTGGGGGAGTAGGTATCATTTCCCCCATATTTACTAACCCAAGTTAACATGTCAACTTTGAAATTCGTAGAACTAGAGATTCAGAGATTTGTATTTATATTCAATATAATTTCAAGGTTGTATTTAACTTGCAGAAAGTACTGATTAATGGCAGTGTCTCATTAGGCCTGATGCCTACATTTCGTTAGGCTTAATGGGTACTTATTGGTTGTTCATAAATTTGAGTTTGATAGATGATACTGGGAGGATTTGTTAAGTTCAGAGACTATTACATAATCAACTGCTTAGAGCCCAAGTATATAATGTGAGCATCCATCTGGCTTCTGTGCAAAGTATTACAGCACATTCATTACTCGAAATGCCAAATGCAGAATTGAGGTATAAAAGCTGATAGGCTTCTCTTGCTTAATAGTGTCACATGCCAAATAGTCAACTGCTCTTTTTTCTTGCTCTTAAATTATTATTAAATTAACTATTAGATACTTTTGTCTACTGAGGTGGTCACTTCTATGCCTTATTCATTTCTGATGATTGGGCTGTAATTAAAAGCAAGAAATGGTTTAAGAAAATGTCCCTTTACCAAAAATAGTCATTATGTGCTTGTTGATAGGAAGGACAGAATCTCTATCTGTGTTCAATAACTATAATTAAAAGATAAAAGTGAATGATCAGACAAGTATAATAGTTGGAATCCACAAAGAGAAACTAATTCAATCCCCTAGACACACTTCTTATCACAAAATGGAATAGGTGCATTAAAAGCTAAGAATTGAAATAGATACAGGTTACTTCCTCATTTCATTGTCCTGGCTCTGAATTTTTCCCAGTGAGCATCTAACGTGAAAATTGAGCTCTGTGGAGACTAGAGTATTGTAACTTTTCTGCATTGTGTGAAAGGAGCTATCTCTTAAATCTGTGGCTCATGGGGCCCTGGGAGGAAATCCTGGCTTTAAATGCTGACGATTTTGGGTTTGTTAATTTAAGCTTACATATAACTTTGATTATATAGACTGAATATAAAAATATTACAATGGAACCGATTTCACAAAACTTACCACTTTGTCTAGAGACGTGAGAGCTACTTACAAACACATTTGTAAGCTCAGGCTTACCTTCTTGTCACATTTAATGACCCTGAGTTTTCAGCTGTACTTTCCTCAGTCAGGAGGAGTCAGGAAAGCACAACATAGAATCCCTGGGCTCTAAATATTTGCAGAAATATTTCTGAATACTAATTCATCCTTACACAACAGCACTATTAGCAAAAGTCAAAGAAGTTTTGCATCACTAAATGCTGTCTGATTGAGTCTCAGAGTGTAAGTTCATCAACTCCCTCAAAATGTCTCCATTTCCCCAGTGTAGATCATAGTGTGTATTGTGTGTCTTATGTCTCTGATCAAATTTAATCTAAAACATTCACTGTCTCTCCTCACATGATTTACATTTTCAGATACCAGGTGTCATTGATGATATGAAAGGTGGCTAATGTGGGTTCTGCTGTTTCTTGGTAACAGGTAGTTGTCACTTAAGCATCTGTGTATCAGAAACTTCACAGAAACAATGATGTCGATTCTTAACAAATTTTATTAAGAACCTAAAACCTACATTTTCTGATAAAATTAACTTCAGCTATTTAAAGTGGCAAAAGATATACTTCTCTAATGTCATGTGGATTTTACTTACTTTTTAAATCTGTGCATGTGTTTTACAAAAGAATCAGTCAAACATTTGCTTTACTAGATTTAGCCTCTGTTAACAACCATTCATTTCAGTCATGTTGTCTGTCCATCACTGGACAATTTGTAAAATATTTTCTTATAGTTTTGTCTATATCAGTATGGTTTACCATTTTCTGCAATGAAGTCTTAAGAGAACATTTTTGTTTTGTTGTGTTTCTTATCAGAGATAGTAGGTTTGAGGACTATAGTTCTTGATGCACTAACTGCGTTTATGTGGCTTCTACCGATCTACTTCTGGCTAATTGCTCCTGTTAACTGAATTACATCAGCTAAGGATGTGGGTTTTGTACTTAAAAGTTTACCCCTAGAAAGGTGGGGGTCTACACTGGGATCCCAAACATCCAAGACTCTCTATTAGCTTAAACCCATGTCTAAGTAGTCCTCTCTGGTGGAAGCCCTGCAGTGTTTTATAGCATGCTTCATTAGCAGATTAAATCTCCAACCTGGGGCATGCATGTGCTTTAGCATTATAATGAGCCATAGGTTCAAACCAGAATCACACCATTTCCTAAAATTCCTCTCTTAATTATTACAGTATATCCAGTAATTTGGTCTAGAAATTTAAGTAACTGTTCCTACAAATTCTGACTGCACCTCCCCAGAGATATTCAGTAATAACCAGCATTGGAATTCACCTTTTTTATTAGTCATTCACTAATGATGGTTAGTTCCATCACTGATCATTTTTAACCAGCTATTTACTGACCACCCCCAGCAATGGCCAAATGAAGGCCAAAAGAAGAAGAGGAGGAGGAAGAAGAAGAGGAAAGAGGAAGAGGAGGAGGGGATGAAGATTTCAACTTTTTCCATGCCTTGCTCCTATTCTATCCTATCACTTGCCGAGTTTCCCTCTGAATTTTAGGGAGACCACACTCCCCAGGTTGTTTGCCCAAATAAAGACATGCACTCTTTTAAGTCTCTTGATCTCCTGTTTATTTTCCTTCTCTTTTGCCTTTCAACAGACCAACTTCAGACACAGTGGAGTATCTAGTTGCACTAGTAGAAAGATGTAGTGAACTTCAGTTGGGATTTTTCCAGACTATTTCTCAGCCATCTTGTTTCTTTCATATGTTGATTTTATAAAGCTTTGCATATGGCATTTGAAACCTCTCCTGTCCTTTTGCTTCTGTGACATTCTTCCCTATATTGTTGGATTTAATTCATTTAAAAAATTTTTTAATTTGTATTATTTTTATTTTTTGTGCCTTGGTCAATTTCTGATATTATGATAGTTAGTGTCATATTTTAATTGGGAAGATATTCACTTTGAAAGTACCATTTTTAAAGCCATGCCATTTATCCATGAATGTTTCACAGAATATTAGGTTTTGTAGTAAAATTGTGGACAGCAAATTAATTACTGTAGAATATGTAGAAGACTCTCAAACTATTTTACATCCCATCACAAAAATTTTGGGAAGCTATGCTTTCTAATTATTTTTCTGTTCTTTCTAAATTGTTAAAGTTTATTAGAATAGATTTGATCAGGATTACTTTATTAGATACTCCAAACACATATGATTTTTTTAAAATTATATTCCTTTAAAAAATGTATATGTGTGTTGTGTGTGCACACTGGATATTCATGTGTGTACTTGTGCTCAATGTGTTTATGTATATGTATGTGTGTTTGTGCATTTGTGTGTGTATGTTGAGGTACAAGTGCTCATGTGTACATATGTAATGAACAGTATGTCTTCTCTGACAGTTCTGTTTTAATTTTTGAGAGCCTCTCACTAAACCCAGAGTTCACCATTTTTATTTCACTGGCTGGCCAGCAAGCTCTAGGAATTTTCTGACTGGTCTGCTCCCTCTTTCTCCCAGAGCTAGGATTATAGATGCATGCTGCTGTACACAGCTTTTGTGTGTGCTAGGGATTTGTTCAAAGTTTACCATTGATGTGAAAAAACACCATGACAAAAGCAACTTGGGGAAGAAAGGGTTTATTTGGCTTATACTCACACTTCACTGTTGTTTTTTTGAAGGAAGTCGGAGCAGGAACTGAAAACGAGGTAGGAAATTGGAAGCAGGTTCCGATGCAGAGATCGTGGAGGAATGATGCTTACTGGCATGGGACTGGGTCTCTCATATAAATTACCAATTTAAAAAATGTCCTGTAGATTGCCTGTAGGCTGGTATTTTGAAGGTATTTTCCCAATTGAAATTCTCTCTTCTCAGAGTGTGTATGAAGTGGGCATAAATTAGCCAGCACAGGATCCAATGCAAGTCCTCATATTTACAGAGCAAGAATTTATCCCCTTATAATTCTCCTATACCAATCGTACTTAACAATGTTAGTTTGTATTTTCTCTTGCTTTTATGGATTACATTGCGAGGCTAATATAATTTTCACTATAGTCAAATCTTCATTATAGTTGCTTATGATACTGATAAAGCAGTATCTATAGAATTTCAGACCATATTATTAGGTGATATATTTAAATATTCAAATAAAATATTTGCTCTAATGATATAAACTAAAACTAGTCTGATATATATTCTGAGTAGAAATAATGTTTTACTCAGTGTTCCTAAAAGCCTAGTTGCTGATTCATTTAAAATTCCATGTTTGAAAATGTTTTTGAAAGACTGCTGAGGAAAAATGACTGCAAAAATTAAAGATTAATTGTCTGAGTGTGTATATGCTATTCCATTTAACCACAAACTGAGAAACATATTTGAGCCCAGAGATTATAAGTCTACAACTATAAAAAGCCCGATGGGCTGACAACCATTAGCTACAAATTAAATCTTGCAATGCAATACAGGAAACAAATAAAGTGACTTTCAAGGCATGGGGAAGATATTTCTTGTGGGAGTAAGTGCATCTAAAGCATGTCTGAATCCCTTCAAAATAAGGTCCATGACAATGTTAACTGTTTCTAATAGGAAGAATACTTTTTATTTCTGATTTCTTTATACTTGTAACAATTTGATGACTATTGTTTATGATCAATAACCAACTTTTTCCAAGGATCCTTAAAGGTTACAATTTGATTGGCTCTGAGTAATGAGGATTTACTAGAATGTGAGTCATCCATATTAAGAGGACTATTGAACCATTAATTTTCAAAAGCCTTGATATGCTGCCTGTATTTATCACTGTCTCTGGCTAATGGAACTTGGGTTGTGATGATAGTGTAAGCCAAACATCAATTTTAATCTGTAAGCACCGTTTCTTTCAAGTATCATTTTCACAATAACTGGCATTACAGTGTTAGTCATAACCAGCTGAAAGAGAGAGTCAACCAAGAAACCACCCAAAGTGAGATGGACGCACAGAAGTTCTGAGAGAGTTGGGATACTGTGCTCATTACTAACAAGAAATCTGAATATCATTTACTTCTTTAAAATGTTATAGCCAGCTGTGGCAGTACACACCTTTAATTCCAGCACCTGGGAGACAGACTTAGGTGGATCTCTGTAATTTTATGCCTATCCTAATCTACATAGTGATTTCCAGCAGCCAGAGTTATAAAGAGAAACCCTGTCTCTAAACAGAGCAAAACAAAGGTAAAGCAAAATAAAACAAGTATGTCATATATTTACTTGCTACTTATTGCTATAATTTATGAATAAATGCATTTATATAATATAATGATAAAAAGCACTATACATCATTTATATGTTGGGAGTGTATATCATGTATAATATGTAACACAGCACATTCATAAAAGTGACCATCACTACCATTTTCTAACCCACACCCCATTTACCGTCTTATACACTCAGTAATCAGAGAGTAAGCAATTCAGAAATATATTTATCTTAATGACATTCCTGAGATTTTCTTCACAGGTCTTTGTCATTTGTTTTCAGCCTAAACCAGGTAGCTATTTATTATAGAAAATTATCAGCAAATAAAATTTCATCTTCAGTTTTATATCAGTGTGATGAATTGCTCAGAACAGAAGATACATATTAAAACTCCATTGATAATCTCTCTCCTTGTGGAAGAAAAGAAAATCTAAGATATTTACTATTTATCTAATTCAGTATTTTGTGAAACTTTTTATAAAATCCAAGCACACTCTTTAAAATTCGTCATTTTCACAGCTTTGATCCTTGAAAGTTACCAATACCCTACTGAGAATAATATATTATTCCAGACCTTAAGAGGCCATTTTATACACACTGGAGAAAATATAGCATATAGAGTCATTCTGACTTTAATATATCCCAGTGTCTGTCTCTGCTCATTACTGAAAAGTAAATAAGATTACACCATCATTCAAAATTCATGCTTTACATACTGACAATATACACACTGACAAAACGTGGCAAGTCCTGTTGTGATAAATGATTATTACAAATTAAATTCCATCCCCACAGAAGTTTGTTGTTAAGGCGCAACCCAGAACATTACAGTTATTTGGAGATAGGACCTTTGGTAGATAATTATTTTAGATGAGATCAGGTCATGAAAGTGACGTTCTCCAAAATAGGATTAGTACAATTGTAACAAAGAACTTACTGAGCCCTAGACATAGAGAAGAAGAAATACCTAAAAACAATTCATAGACCATATAAAGCTCAAAAAAAAAAAAAAAAAAAAGAAAGAAAGAAAGAAAGAAAGAAAGAAAGAAAGAAAGAAAGACCAAGAAGTGAAAACCTCAGTCCTTAGGAAAAAATCAGTAAGTGTATAGCATACACTCAGAGTAGGGTACACCTAGACCTTAAATCATTAATAACTCAAGAGCTAAGAATGCAGTCTTGTGACAATTCTTGATATTTAGAAATCATTATGTTTAATATTTGCACACCAAAAAATCTTCGACTATTTCCATGTTACGTTTGTTTTACATGTACTTTATTCTCATTGTAACTAGTAAGATTTCAATGCACACTATCAAACCTTTAAAAATATCAAGTACTAACAAAAAATTAATTCATATAGTTTTATGGCAAAATGTTTTTTAAAAGTCTATACATTTATGTCTGTTTTTTTTTAAACTAAAGTTGGAAGAAGAAGAAGAAGAAGAAGAAGAAGAAGAAGAAGAAGAAGAAGAAGAAGAAGAAGAAGAAGAAGAAGAAGAAGAAGAAGAAGAAGAAAAAGAAGAAGAAGAAGAAGAAGAAGAAGAAATAGGCAGTTGTCCACAGACTAGAAAAAGCAGGTGTCCCAGGCCCTCACTATAGTGGTATTCTGATGTGAAACTTGTATCTCCAGTACTTTGAAGTGTGTGTGTGTGTGTGTGTGTGTGTGTGTGTGTGTGTGTGTAAGAAACCTAGGCTTTAACACTGTTACAATGGCTGGAGTTAATTAACTAAATGAACAAACTGCTTTTGTGGTTCAACATTTTATTGAGTTCATATAAAGAAGGCCTCAAAAGGGATGTTTTCACCTCATTCTTTAAAAACAAATAGAAAAAAAAAAACACATTATAGATGGGGGGAGGGCCATGTCAAATAGAGAAAAATCAAGACTAACAAGATATGACAGAGGAACTAAAAATCAATTCTAAAATTTTGCCTTGTAAAAAGAAGTTAAGAACAGTGAATCAACAAAGGAAAATAAAAATTTAGAAAATAGCATAAAATAACACAATATAAGATGAAATAACTATATAATTTAACCCTAATCAATTGTAAATGTATAGAACAGAGAATAAAAAAGCAAACAAGAGAAAGAAGATAAGGAAGGAAGGAGAAAAGAAGGAAGAAAGGAAGGGAGGGAGGAAGGAAGAGAGAAAGGAAAGTGGGGAGAGAAAAAAAGAAAGGGAATTGCTTTCAGTATCTTCTGGCTCTGCAGTATATATTATGTTTTCTACCCTAATTATCTACTCTGAAACAAGGCATCTCTTTCCCAATGCTGTTAAAATTAAAAAAAAATGTTAATTCATTTTGTGGATATTTATTCAACCAAAAGTTGCATTTGTTCAAAATTATGTTTGGGGAGTAGGCCTGGTATCCAGACCAGAATGGCACTTTAGATAGTACCTTGGAGTTGCAAATTTTGAAACTGGGCATTTTTCAGGTTGTTTGGAAACAATGCCTCCCAACTCCTGAATTATTTTGGAATTATCCAAAGGCTTACTAGCCTTGCTAATGCCCAATGGAACCACCTCTTTATGCTAAACCTGCCATTCTCATAGTGTTACAGACCTATATACTTTTGCCATCCTGAGACCCTCTTCATAGATCTGGGGATCTCTGTGTAGGAAAGTGTCAGCCGTAAGCTGTACCAAACACAAAGTAATGTCAGGTTTGCTAAGGCATGAGCAAAGATGTATGCTAAGGTTGTTAAGGGATGTAGCTGATGAATATCAGTGTAGCATCAGGAGAGAACAGCAGAGGCATGAATCAGATACTGTGCACTGAACTATTGGTGACAGGGGCAGATCAAAAAGATAGGGAAGATACAGTTTATCAGTAACAGACTACAATACTGTGAAAATTTCATTTTCTTATCTCTTGGGACAGATCCCCCAAAAAAGAAAAAAATTCTACAGAAACTAAGTTATGATGAAATAGCAGAGTTGACAGAAGATGCAAAGAAATGAACAAGCAAACAAAAAATCCATAAAACCAAAATGACAACAGAAAAGCAAGATCAGAGAAGAGGACACTATGAACTGGGCTTTGCTGCAGTATCCTGGATGTTCTCTGGGATGCAGAGAGCTGTTCCTGTCAGCACTGCAGCAATGGAAGAGCTAATGAAAGAAGAATAAAAATAAAAATTAAGTACAGACACAGCTGTTTGTGGAGGATAAAGAGTAAGAAAAGATCTGCCAAAGATATTGGCATCCTTCTAGAAAGACGGGATCTCAAACGATCATAAAAACAAAAACACAGAGGCTTAGCCATTAGAGGAGAGATGAAAAAAACTATTATAAACCACTGCAATAGTGGCACTTTTAATGGGAAACTGTCTTATTGAACTAAAGGCTCCTTTACGTGAGGGAATTTTTACCCGGTACAGCAAACCTAGGCAACTACTTGTGACTAGAAAAGTCATAGACATAAGAGGAGAAACTACTACTGCTATTTTTCTAAACAAACATCATGTCTAATTCTCCTCTGAACACTTATAATTATAATCATCAATAAGAGCAGCTCATGCATCTCATCAAAGACGCTTTTCTTTACTGGCAGCTAACACAGGTGGGCCATTACAGAAATCAAACTGCAGAGGCTAAGTGAACCTATGGTGCCAAACATCTGGTGTACCTACAACACTGGTGTACCAGCATCAACAGTAAGAAGACATCTCAGAAAAGGGATAAAAGGACTATCCAGAGAACCTGGAAGAGTGAACAATGCCTTCTATACATAACAGATATTCTGTACCTAGGAATTCTGATCCTGTAAAAATGAAAATCATGATATAAGCAAAATATCAATGATAGTGTATATAATAAATAAAATATCAATGATATTATATATAATAACTGCTCATGTTATTCTATGTAAGGATTTAGAATGTTAGATCATATTTATACAAACTTCTGATATACAACTATTTTAGACTATGTAGCCCATTTCCTAAAAACTAACAATATTCCCTCATCAACTGCTGCTGCTTCACACTTCCAGATTGGACTTGCAAATACTTCCTGACTTAACTTATTTTTATCATAACTTAATGTATTTTAAAAATAACTAATGATATATATATATATATATATATATATATATATATATATTATATTATATATATAAAGTTTTCTACATATTCTACCTCAAATGATTCTTAGAAATCAAGAGAAAAGTGGAATTCTTGTCTAGGCAGAATGGAAAAGGCTAGACATTAAAGTTTGCAAAGAAAAGGAGCTAAGTTAAGTTATGTTAATATATAGCTGGATCTAGTCCTTTCTACAAACATTTTGTGAGCATCAGTCAGATCTGTTAACTTAAAGACTTCAAAACAGAATCATTTAACTTTAAGACAGGCAAGACCAGGCCATTTGGTGGTTTCACAAGGGGAATTAATCAGCAGTTGAGACCCAGATGTGGCATAACCATGTAGGTTGTATTGCTAGAAGTGTGACTAGGAGGTTTTAGGAAGAAATTTTCAAACCCCTACTAAAAGAAAGAGCAGTGACCATTTAGAAAACTATTTTGTGACCTTAGCAAGATCATTCACTGAAACTTGGAAAGGCAACTAGATGGTTAAGAGCACTTGGAGCTTTTTCTTAGGAAAAGTGTTAAATGTCCAGCTGGGGACCATCTGCAACTCCAGTTCCAGATAATCTGATGCCTTTTTCAAGCCTCTACATCCCTCCAGGTAAGCATCCATTTCCAAAATTCACCTATGGTATGGATTCACTGATAAGTGGATATTAGCTCAAAAGCTTAGAAAGTCCAAGATACAATTTACAGAGACCACATGAAGTTCAAGAAGAAGGGAGACCGGAGTGTGGATGGATGCTTCAGTTCTTCTTAGAAGTGGGAGCAAAAATATTCACAGGAGGAAATATGGAGACAAAGTTTGAAGGAGAGACTGAAGCAAAGGCCACCCAGAGACTGCCTTACCTGAGGATCCAGTCCATATTTAGCCACTAAACCCAGACAATATTGCTGATGCCAAGAACTGCATTCTGACAGAAGCCTGATATATCTGTGTCCTGAGAGTCTCTGCCAGAACATGCCAAATACAGGGAATGATGCTTACAACCAACAGTAGAACTGATAACAGGGTTCTTAATGGAGCAGTTAGAGAAAGAATTAAAGTAGTTGAAGACGTTTTAACCCCATAAGGACAACAATACAATCCAACCAGAGCTCCCAGGGCTTAAATCACTATCCAAAAAGTGCACATGAATGGACCTATATCTCCAGCTTCACAGGTAGCAAAGGATGGCCTTGTTTGGCATGAATGGGAGGAGAAGCCCTTGATCCGGCCAAGGCTCGATACCCCAGTGTAGGGGAATGTCAGGGCAGGAAGATGGAAAAAGGTGGGTAGGTGGGTAAACACCCACAGTGAAGCAGGGGGAGAGAGAACAGGGTAGGAGATATGGTGGAGAATCCTGGAAAGGGGATAACATTTCAAATGTAAATGAAATATATTCAATTAAAAAGTTAAGGAAAATTGATAATGGAAACATTAATGAATCAATTAATTTTTTTTGAATCCTTTTAAAAAGCAGCATTTAAAACACATTTTAAATTTTTTATTTATTTACAAATTAGCAGGCTTTTATTTGATAATGGCATTAAAATTAAAATGAAAAAGAATATATGTTATAAATGTAATTGTATGATGCTGTTTTGATTGGATGAAAATATTTAAGTTGTTTAATTTTATTTCAAAGAGGTTTCATGGGGGCCACTGAGACTACAGAAACTAATGGCAGCCTCTGAGAAATGAAGAGAACACTCTAATCAAAAGCAAACAGTCCTGCAAAGGTCCACAAAGTACTATCTCTACTCTTCTGATTTGCAGACAACAGGGTCCTATCGGATGTTACAAAATTGCACAAAAGTCACTGATAGGAGGCTAAATTTCTGTCATTTCTTTAACAAGCTAATAACCACCATTAAGAGATAAAACATTCTACATCTACTGAAATAGTGAAGCCAGAGTAATCCAGAGGGTACTTCGGGGAAAGACTATGGAACTGAAATCTCATGTATCTAAAGATAATTTTATATGTGAGAAGAAAAGGGGATCCTGAGAGCCCAAGCTCAAGTCTCCAGCTATGAAACTATGAAAAATAAAGCTGGTCATTTTCTCAGACATTTGGTACAGCATTTACTTTCACTTGATGTTTCAATTTTAATGCTGTTATGTCTTCTAGATCACCATGGTGAACTTTGGCCCTGCCTGGGCTATTTGGAACTCTCTGCTCCTTTCCCTCCCTCCCGCTGTCTCCTTCACATATAGGTAATTAATAATTCTAGTATAATGCCAGGTATTTTTTTATCTAAAAGTAACTATAAATGCTAATAATGGGTTTAAACTATGAGAAAATTTTCTACGTTAGTTTAAGATTCATTTAACTGGGAGGCTCCATGATCTGAGGATGCTAAGTGAGACTCTGGGAGGTTTTTGGCTCGATTCTTCTTGGTAACCAAAGAGTGTGATATTAGAACGTATGCAAACTGTAATGATTGGTGATTTGCTGCATGTAGACGGCAGCAAAACAGTTGTTGCTACATATGCTCACCACAAAATAAGAGTCATGCTGATTATCAAAATTTAAGAATTCAGTATGACTGTCCTGGAGAGGTGGCTCAGTGGTTAAGAACACTGACTGCTCTTTCAGAGGTCCTGAGTTCAAATCCCAGCAACCACATGGTGACTCACACCATCTGTAATGAGATCTGATACCCTCTTCCCTGTGTTTCTGAAGACAGCTATAGTGTACTTAAATATAATAAATAAATCTTTAAAAAATAATTCAGCATGGCATTAATACACTAAAAGGCATCTTATGCACATTATTTTCTAAAATTTAGTATTAATTTTATTCATATGTATTAAAAAAAATTAACAAATCTCACATGTACTTGTTCAAACATGGAGGCACGTATGACCTTCTCTTACCACCACTTGCATCTGTCACCTTTTTAAATTAGGATTTTAAAAAAATCCCACAAGCCCCTGACTTTTCTATCAGTCTTGTCTTGTATATGACCATGTATAACAGTCTGATATTGGAAAAAGAACTGTAGTGATCAGTATAAATTAATAACTATCTTTACCAGAGGACCAGGACATCACAGATATATGAGAAAATCATTTCTAAATAAAGCTGAGATATACACAGCAAAGCAGAAAGAATAATAAAGCGATTGTTGCTAAGACATGTCTAAACACCCAACATGATTAGCAGAAGAGATGTTGAACACAAACACTTAACACTGGAAGAAGTTATTAATATTTTTAGGGCCACTGTGGCATGACACATTCTTGAAAAGCCATTCACCACTCATATACATATCCGAGACAGTAAATTGAGCCTTACTCCAATATCATTAAACAGCAGAATTTTCGCTCTAGCTTTAGTTTTCTTCCTTTTTTCCAAATCCTTCATTCTCTGGTAGGGGTCTGTCTTTATTCTTCTACACTATCAAAATGTTTCGTCATTTTGCCAAACTGATATTTTCTAATGCAAATGAAGCCTTTTCCATATCTTCCTGAAGACATTTTGGTGCAACAATTTTCCATTTAATGGGAAACTAAAGACTTATTTCTCAGGGGTCTACAGAATAACTGTGTCACTGCCCAGGGAACTGAGAACTTCTGCATTCTTCCTCCCAGGTGGTTAGACTTCTGATGACCATTGTCATGTAGCAGGAAAAGTGATGCAATCATATCTTATTCTCCTTCTGAGCAGTTGGTTTGGCACAGAAATTCTGAGAATGCAGAATTCTCTCAGCTGAAGAGAGCTAGCTTCCTTGATCTAGGCTGTGTTGGGGATAATAGATGTTTTCAGCTATTCCTACAATGAGCCTTCCCCCGCTGCCCATGAGGGTGAAGTTCTGAGGCACACGCAATCAAGGCCTTTACACACACCAACTGGTTTCCATGCTCTGTCCTGTTTTCTCCTTCTTTAATTTACTTTCATGTCTGTGTAAATATTTTACAGTTATTCTCTCCCAGGGTCTACTCAATAAATCAATACTCAGCTATTTATTTTATCATAAATTCTTCTTTGGTTTTTGTATCACTTTTGTCTTTTTCTTTCTTTCTCTTTTTATAAAGATAGTGTGTCCCCAGAAATTCTATGAATCTTGATATCTTTTATGCCTCCATTATGATTCCCTCATTTGGAATTTCTATTCCAGACAAACAGAATAGTCACATTCCCTCAATTTGTCACTATAATGGTTTAGATGAAAATACAATTTATTGATGCTTACATGCTGCAAAGTGCTTTCTCTTCAGCTCTTCCACTCTCTGAGGCATAGATAGATAGGCGCTCAGGAGAAAAGCCATCTGCCAAGGCCCTATGGATATTAAGCCATGGAAATAACATTATACCATGCTGAACCATTTACAATTTGATCACTTGCTCCTTTCTAATTATGCTAAACAATCACTCCCTGAGATGCCCTTTGAGATACTCGTGGGCACTCATACATAGTTATTAGTGCCCTTCTATGGCTTAGCATCTGGGTTACTCATAAAGCTAATGCTACACATTTTTATCCACAACGTGATGTTTATTATTGTACTATGATTCTGTTTACTTATCCAGCATCCTCTAGTGACCTAGAATCTTGTAAAATATAAAGAAGCTTCAAATTCATGTCTATCTCTCTATAGTACAGTAGGATTTTGTGTGATTCAATATTAGTATGTATTAATATTGAATGTACTAATAGCATTTAAAGAATTATGTTATCCATATTATTTCTTCTTCACTAAATTCATGTATACTCTATTGTTCCTAGGAAAATAGGATTTGACAGTAATACCAACAGAATTTATGCAATGAGCCTCTATGCTTCATGAACTTGGTTCATGTAGAAGAATTTCAATCTAGCAACATGGCTGTTCTGACAGGGAATCACATCCAAATAACCTAGGTCTGTGTAATTCATCTAGAATGACATACCTTTAATAACTCTAGATGGAATATAGAATCACCCTTAATGCACACCTTTAATCCCAAACAGTGAAAATAAAATAGTTCGTACAATGAGATAAAAAATCATCGATTTGCCTTCTTCTGCATGCTGACTGCCAATTGAACTAACACCATTTGTTGAATATGCTGTCCTTTTTCTATTGAATATTTTAAGCTCCTTTGTCAAAGATCAAGTGACCATAGGTGGGTGGTTTCATTTCTGGGTCTTCAATTCTGTTCCACTGATCTACCTGCCTATCTCTATACCAATACCATGGGTTTTTATGACATTTGCTTTGTAATATAGCTTGATGTCAGGGATAGTGATTTCTGCAGAAGTTTTCTTGTTGCTGAGAATAGATTTTGCTATCCTAGGATTTTTGTTATTCCAGATGAATTTGCAAATTGCTCTTTCCAATTCTATGAACAATTGAGACCAAAAAGCTCTCTATACCCAAGAAACAACTCACAGACCTTATGAAGCTCAAAAAGAAGAAAAGCCAAAATGTGGAAGCCTCAGTCCTTCTTAGAAAATAAAAAGAAAAAAATTGTGTCTTCATCATATATTATTAGGTATCATATTTTGTGATCTATAATAGTATTTTTAAAATTAGTAAATCTCAAAAAGAGATAGTTTTTAGAAGGAAGCAGACATGTTTGAAAGTAATATCTAATTGAGGGGCAGACAAAGTGACACATCACAGAAAGATTCTACGGAATGGGTCAGAGATAGGATCAGCCCAACTCTCAGGAGAATACACTGGAAAGAGGGGCTACTTAAGAGAAGTACAGAGCGAGTCAGGAGTCTGAGGGTAGTAAGAGCACTTCAGTTGAGTTCAGGCAATGCTGTGGAGTTCAATTGAGTTCAGTCCAGAGCACTTCCAGTTCCGTGCTGTTAACTTGAATGCAGTTGAGGTCAGTTATGTTCATACAGTTCATTTCTGTTTGTGCAGTCAGGGTAGCCAATGTAGTACAGTTCATAAAGTACAGACTGAGTTTGTGCAAGCAGAAGAATTTAGCGAGAAACTGAGAGAGGCCAATTTGAATCTGTCAGCTTGGAGAGGAGTTTTGATCCTGAACAGCTAAGTTGAACCAGCTCTCCAGAGTTCAGATACAACTAGAAATGGTTTTATCTATCAGCAAGCCTCCAAAAGAACAATTACATCTGATGAATAAAAGTTACTTTTATAGGTTCATTACAATTTCTGTTTTACTTTTCTCATTTTCTCTGATCCGTGGCTGATAGAATTATCATCTTCTGTGATAATTATTTGACAAATGAACCTTCTTAATTAAAGCCACTTCATGGTTGAGAGGCCACTTGGTTTTTTGTTTGTTTGTTTGTTTGCTTGTTTAAATCCATTTAATCGTTATGATAAACCTTAGTGTTTTGCTATCTCAGTCCAGGGAGAACAATATGTTCAAAATGTGTAGATGTATGTGTCCATGTGGATATAAAGAGAATCACAGCATTTAATTTTCTCATATCTTTGTTTATTTCTACTAAAATATCATATTTCTATTAATTTAATAGTATAGTAAACAAACAATAGTAAAATTATAATGAAAATAAGCTGAAATGTGAAGGAGGAAGGGGATAAAAATATTTATGGTGGGACATATCATTGTAACTATTGCTTATAATTCCGTGTGGCAAGACATCTTTCTCAAGCATAAGAAACCCTCCCTTGAGTTTAGAAGTTACTATTTGTAAAATGAACTATGTAGTAATTAGCAAGCTTAGTGTGGAGAAACAAGTCTAAAGAAAGGCAACATTCCCTGAGTTAGATTTGTATTCTCTGATATTTCATGATGAAACCAACTCTCCAATGTTAACTGAGGGAAAAAATACAAAGGCATGATGTTTAAAACCCATGAGAAGGAGGAGAAAAATCAGTTTTCTTAAGTGGAGTGACACTGCATATCAACGACACTACAGGGCAGGGCCTATTGATTCCATGTTTCTGTGGTTTTTTTTATTTTTCTTTCCTTTCCTTTTCTTAAGAAACAAAGAAAAAATATTAAATTCTTAGGTGGAGTGGAAAGAAAAGAAAGGATTTGTACAGACGATAATAAAACATATTGTGCAAAATTTTTAAATAAATAAGAATATATAAAAGTAATCCTACTAACTAAAATTAAAAAAACTAATACTAGAACAAAATATTTCTTAACTAAAATATTAAAGTTCAGAGGGCAATAAAATTTATAATTAATTTACAAACTTTGAGCAATATCTATGGGAATACATAAATTTTCTTACAATTAAACACAAGAAGCTGTTTTTTTTTTTTTTCAGCTAAAATATACTGGGTCAGGAGAGGTTGCATGGAAGTTTATAACATTGGCTACTGTACTAGAGAAGCCCTGAAATTTAATATATGGTTCACAGCCACTGTAACTAACTCCAAGGAATCTAAACCTTCTTTTGACCTGGGGGTTACCTAGACACGCGCGCGCGCGCGCGCGCACACACACACACACACACCACACACACACACACACAAAGGTACTGAGGATATAATACTGTATTTTGTAGATGCTGCTGTGGACTAAATCTTTATGTTACCTTTGCCCTTCTATGTCGAAACGCAGGCAATAGTCTGATATGATTCTTAGCTGAAGTCCCCAGGAGAAGATTGGGCCATGAACGTATTAGTGATCTCACAAAACAGGCCTCGGGAATCTATCTTGCATTTTCTACACTATCTCAGAACAAGGAAGCAAGCTGTCACAAGAAACTCAGTTCTATAGACGCCTTAAGACTAGAATTCTTCAGTAAATCGATTTGATTTTCATTTCAAAAAATTATCTCCTTTCATCTATTCAGAAGAAAATGAGCATTGTCAGAAGGCTCTGTACACCTCAGGAAAAACAGCAGCCCTTGGCAGGATGTGCTTGGGCAGATAAGGGAAGATAACACACTAGAGTCATTTTAGGCCCAAGTTTGAGCATAAACTGGAGAAAAAAACATGAGCATCTCTCAGGTGAACGGCCAGAAAGATAAAGCTATCCTTGTGCCTTAAATGAATAAGACCCGTGGAAGCAGGCCGTAAATTTTGAAAATTTTATCAACTCTTACCCTTTGGCTCCCCAAATAATGCCAGTAGGAACTCTAAAACTTTTATATATTATAAAATACAATAATATTGTTGATGTTTGTGCCGCATTCAGGAAGAATTAACAGTTCAACATTCAGTCTTGTCATACATGATGGTTAGCAATTATGCCATAAAATGGTCACTTTTAGGGTCTCAGAGGCCTGGATTTAGGAGCCAACCATACAGGTTTCATACACAGTTTGAGTCCTGTGGGCCGGAGAGATACCAGATTAGGACTCTTCACTCAGATGACTATGTTAAAAGTTCTTTCAGCCTTAGGGAATTATTTTTTCTTAACATACATGTAATATATGTGCAATTTATTCTACATAAATAACCACATTGGTGACTAATATAAAAACATGCAGCATGGCATTAGACCCCCCAGCTCTGACTAGTACAATAACACAACACATATGCCCAATTAATGACTATAAAGACAGAAATTTGTTTTATCATAATTGAATATTCTTTATAAAATTCACTTAATTTTTAAAGATCTCCAGAAGCTACCATAGCTAATGCTGTAGTGGCCTGTTAGTTTTCCTCCACAATGCTCTTCAAATTTGGAAAAATGCAACCCACCAATGGACTAATGCTCTTTCTCACTTTTTCCTTCTCTTATGCCTCCCCTGTCCCCTTACATCCTTTCTCTTTCTCTTCTCTTATAGTCTTTCTTCACCTCAAGCATCCTTCTTCAGTATATTGTTTCTTCTAAGTCTCTTTTCTTCCTTCAAACTAGAATGTATAACCTAACATGATGGATGAGTTGGGGCTGGGAACTACACTGCCATTTGCTTTCTGGATTTTGGTTGTGGGTTTCTACCATAGTCTCTGTTTTGCGCAAGAAGTCTTTTCCTTGATTATAGGTAAGAGCTCTACTTACCTGTGAGCACAGAGGTAAATATTTTGAATATAGTTAAGAATTATACTGGCTTAGAATAAATTGATGGTTGTAAGTTATCCTCCAAGATGCATGACTTTACTAGCCATGAAGAAGCTGGGTAGGTATCCAGTACCAGGTATAATTCCCTGCTTACTGCATAAACTTTAACTGCAATTGGGGAGCTATTGCTTATCATGCAGGTATGCACATCACTCTATAGTCCTTGGCAAACTGGCCATTATTTCATGTCAAATCTGGATAAGACCATTGAACACTTCCCTCCTTTAAAAGCTTGCATGGCAAAATAACCCAAACTGAAGAGATCTTAAATTTGAGTGAGAGGGCTAAAGAGGAGACTGATCATAGAATGGGTTAGAGGAAAAGGAAAAGATGTAACAACATTTTAACTTCAAAAAATATAAACATGCATTTAGAAAACTGCCTCTTAGAAATATGCTGAAAGTTAAAGCAAAAACCATATGCTGGGCTCTTCCTACTTTAAATTCCCATTTCTCCACACCATTTATAAATTATATTTTACTTGTTGAATTCCCTATACTCAGATTATTTTCAACTTGCTGAGCCAAGTATTTACCTTTAAAAGACATATTAAGCTACAAGAATCTGATCTCTTTAGTAAAATAATGAAGAATAATTGATGAGGACTTAAGGCTTTGGTAAACCTTCCTGAGTCCCTAACCAGAACAGTGGGGAGGAGTGTTGCAGTAACAGTAAAGACCCAGTAAGGGGAAACAGTTTCCTTTTTGTCAATAGAAGGAAATTCCTGGCCTTGGAGACCTAAGAATACTCTGGCTAAGGAATTAAGCCTCAGAAAGGTGAGACCAATCCTAGGAAGAATGTGTCATTTAAGCCACATTATGGACACAGGAAGACACACCAACCCCTTTATAAAATAATGTCCTTTTCTTTACTAGAATTTCTGCTTGCTAATGAAGTCTCTGACTCAGGAAGGTATAACTTGTTCTTCTATTTCTCTTCTGTCTTCTCTCTGATGCTGGCCAGAGTCTTCCTACTGGTATACAAGACCTGCTTGCATTTCCACCATTTTGCTAGATTCTCTTTACCCTTTCTTACCCAGCCCCAGGTAACTTTGGCAGTTGAATCTCCAAACCAACCGCTCTCTCTCTTTCCCAATGGAGCAGTCTAGTACAGTAGTTCCCCTCAATTATAGACTACAGTCTTAGTCCCACTCTCACAGTAGATTCTCTGAGGACTACACTTATCAGAAAAGACAAGAAGGCAAATATCCAAGAACTACTGCAGGTCCCATGGCCAACTGGCTGTCTGTTTTCTGTCTCCTAATCCCACCAGCAGGGCATTGCTTCATTTTACAAAAGGAATTTTAACTTCAAAGCCTTACATAACAAGCAAATATTAAATACTTTTAGCAGGACAAGGTGGAAGAGTGCTGTGGGAGATGAAAGCTTTCTTACATTAATTCTAGATACATTCTACTCACCCTTAACTTAGAGGGTGCTTGCTTAAATTTACATTCACAAATACTCTTGGGGGGAAAATATTTCAAATGGAACTCCCTGGCGTTAAAGAAGTCTCTGCTTTGACTCCTCACACCAAGTTTCTTCTAGTTTGGGGCTTAGGGATGAAAACGGATAATGTATAGATCTCTTTTGATGTTCTGGCTAAAGGAATAAACAATAAGATCAACACCAAACCCTTTCTCCAGTAGGCAAAATGTTTGCCAATCTGCACTGGTGAAAAAGGTGTTTTCAAAGTAAACTGACAGCCTCCTAATTTCCCTTTAAGGCCTTGGTCTTCCTCCCTCTTAGAACCTGATTTATGTACTACTTAAGGGAAATAAATTTGTTCCCCATAATGCAACACTCCAGAGGAAAGAAGACTTGAATGGATTTGAGTAATGCTGCACTTGGCCCTGGACATAGTTAAACCAAGGGGTGGAAGTAAGGACTGAAGAATTGCAACAGTTTACCAAGAAGAACTGTGAATTAAAGCTTCAGACAAAGCTGCCCCTGGCTGTGAATTGAACTCTAGAAAGGAATCTCTCTTTCTGAAGGAACTGATTGGCTGATTAGAGTTTCAGTATTGTGGAGAGATGGCAAAGCTGCAGGGTTAGAGACTAATTACCTTATCTTGGGCAAAATTCTGTCCTCAGGAACAAGCTATTCCTTGCCCCTCTCTGTGTCAAAACTAACGTAGTAATAGCAACATGGTACCTTTCAGAATCTATTGCCTTAGCAGGCAACCAGTTTTTACAAATCAAAAGCTAAGAGAGTCATCAGATTGCATCCTGAACATAAAGCTCCCCACTCCCCATCACTATGTGCCCCCCTTTCTGGCATATCTATCAATTTATTTTAAACTTGCCTTTGTTTGTGAGTTCCTCTGTTTTATAAAACCAAAAACATGTGTGAAACTGCTTCCATGTTGGAACAGGAAAGTTAGAATAAACTAAATTTTTGCTCCCAGGGCAATAGTTACTCTAACTGACTCCAGAATAAATTATCTCTTATTCACTTAAGATGGGAACTGTAGTTTTTGCATTGACAGGCTCTACAGTTTCCTGAGACAGGTGGGTTCTGGTCATTGCTCTAGGATGCTGAGTAATTGTCTGGCCCTTGACACCCAAAAAGGTTAGAAAATCTTAGAGATAATTTTGTTCAGAATTTCCTTTTCAAACAGATGCAGAGAAAGAGAGAACTGTGTTCTGAGAGTGCACTGTTCCTGATGTTACAGAAAGAAAGCCATACCCAGGCTCTTTTGTCAGCTTCCAGAGGCAGTTTTCAAAGTAGCCACAGTAAAACTGAGGTAAAAGTGCGGGAGAAAGTAAGCCATCTGCAGCTCTGAGCAAGTGCCCTGGCAACAGGTCTGGCGAATCTCACCTTCTTCTGGTTCTGAGGGGAACATAATGAAATGGAAGAAGCTGGCCTGCATCTTCAGACATTAAAGAGGACATTTGCATGCTAATGTGAGGGCTGGGTAAGAGCTCAGCTGAAGTGCTGGGAAGCCCTTCCAGGCCAGGCTGGGTTATGCTTCCCTGGAGGGTAATAAGAGGTGTAAAGATGCCTTACAACCTGGAAAGAGCTGAGTTTACTTATGCTAATTATCAGCGAGAGCCCAAGTTCACTGCTCTTAAGAAGGCATTGAATGAATATGGTTGGTTGCCTCTCATAAAGCACAGCTGTGTGGCTTGACCCTCATGACCTGATAAAAGTTTGGAGAACTGAAAAGTAACAACTCTGTCTTCTTCAATCTGTAGTTTACTAGTATAGTACCTCAGCTGCTTGGGATGAATCACTGAAACTCAGCAGAGGACCAGACACACATATTACACAGCATTGGACATTGTATACCTCCACACATCATAATACTCTTGAGGATAACCTTGAAGAGGAGGGAGGGCCTAGAGATAAGTGTTGTTCTCTGTGCCCATTTGTCTTATACCTCTGAAAGCCATGTGCTTCCTGAACTGGAAGAAAACCCATGCAGGCATGGCTTACAGCCAGTGTGCAGATACTGAGACAGATATCGACTTACTCATGATATCTAAAGTGACATGTCTTTTAAAACATATGAAGTATTTGTTTCTGGAGTTGTCGATTCAATATTTTTGGCATGACTGACTTGAAATAAGACCAAATTTAAAACAAAACAAAACAAGACAAAAGCCTAGAACACATTTCTCAAAATACTAGATATCTTGTCTTCTCTTTCATAGAGATGTAGCCGGCTGAGCAGAATGTAAAGAAAATGGTCAGCGTTTGGCAGCTGGGAATCATCTCTTGTTAGAAGTGGACTATGAGAACCACCGTAGGCTTCATTTTCCTACAAATTGATGCTGCCAAAAAATGCTAATGGAGAAATTACCAATATCAAGACTGGATTCAGTAGCTTTGTGGTAAGAGAAAGAGATCATATTCACTTTTGCTTGAAACAGACACTGTGGAGGATTTCACAGCTCTGCAGAGGGCTCTCAGAAATATGACTGGGACCAAGGGTTGGTGTAAGTGAAGCCAGCAGCAATCCCTGCCTGTGGAAGTCTGAGATTTACCCTTCTAAGCAAAGGACATGAGGCAGAACCTTAGTGAGGATTCCTTTCCTGAGTATCAGCCGAGTTACAAGAGCCTTTTCTGAGTTATAAGAATCTCCACAACCTGGTGATTTTCTCACTCACACAGAAAACAGTATCTAGAACAGAGTCTCTGAAGTAAATGCTTATGGGAAGTTGGGTGTGGCTTATAGTGAGGGAGAAATCTGTCTAGAGTTCACTGAAGCTGAAGGGACATTAAGGCTGCCTTTGTCAGAGGACAGATCTAGATTAGGTAAAATGCTAAAGGATACTGCCATGGGGAAACAGGAACTCTAGATCTCTACCAATTTATTTAATGACTTGGGAATTCAGGCATTAGACATATAGATCAATTTTGGCCTGCCTCTGTTCAGCCTTTGCATACTGATCTTGGTTAAATAGTTTTTGTCTGTAGAAAAACCCAGTTCATTAATGTTTTGATAATAGTCTCAGAGTATATAGTCCAGCCAGTCTGTCAGATTACCAGTAGAACACATGGACACATGGAATTGAAAAGCATGTTTCTGATTGGCTCTGTGGAATCAGCCAGGTCAAGCCCTCCTGCTGCTATTTAACCAAATGTATTAGCAGAGATAAGAATGTTGACTTCTGGCAATAATATCGATAGGTGTTCAAAATCTAGCTCCTAATTAATAAGACTTTAAAATATAAAGAGTTGAAGAACTATTACATAAGTGCTTTATTTTCTTTCTTTTTACTGTTTTCTGAGAAAGGGTATTTCTACTTAGCCTAGGTAGGCCAGGACCTTCCCGTGTCAGACTCTGGAGTGTTGGAATTGTAGGCCTGTAATAACAAATGTGGTAGTCTTATTGAATGTTTTAAATTTTATTTTTAATATTTAATTGTAACATGTCTATATTTTTATCCTCACAAACTATCATATTTTCATGACCTTTGCCCTCATAAACTGTTATATATGAATATATGTTTATTCATAGATGTATTTACTTTTAACATTTTAAAATTTGTGCCTGCCTTTATTCTAGATAATGAGTTCAGCAAGAACCTGAGATCCACAGCTTTATCATAACAAATATTTTAGCATTCTGAAAGTAATATCTCTGCCAGAGGAATATTGGAATGTCTTTGAGACTAGTACCTTCTCCAGTAGCTAGGGTCTTGGGAAACCCATAGCTACTGAAGTTGTTCCAAGCCAGTAGCTTTCAGGTTCTTTGCTCATGAATTCAGATCAACAGACTACAAAGGGTCTAAGAAAAGTTTATTGTTAATTGACAGAGAGAGAATGAGAGCAATGCATTATGAGTTATACATAGGGGTCAGAATAACTACAGAGGGGGAGCAGGAGGCTTGATAAAAAGAGTCAAAAGCCATTAGGTGTCACCAAAATAAATCTCAGACTTTGGCCAGCCTCAGAGAGAAGACAGAAGAGAAATAGAAGAACAAGTTATACCTTCCTGAGTCAGAGACTTCACTAGCAAGCAGAAATTCTAGGAAAGAAAAGAACATTATTTTATAAAGGGGTTGGTTATGTCTTCCTGTGTCCATAATGTGGCTTAAATGACACATTCTTCCTAGGATTGGTCTCTCCTTTCTGAGGCTTAATTCCTTGGCCAGGGTATTCTTAGGTCTCCAAGGCCAGGAACTTCCTTCTATTGACAAAAAGGAAACTGTTTCCCCTCACTGGGTCTTTACTGTTACTGCAATACTCCTACTCACTATTCTGGTTAGGGACTCAGGAAGATTTACCAAAGCCTTAAGTCCTCATAAATTTTTCTTCATTATTTTACAAAAGAGATCAGATTCTTGTGGCTTAATATGTCTTTTAAAGGTAAACACTTGGCTCAGCAAGTCTGGTTTTGAGCAGTTGCAGGACTGAGGTTGGTTCCTGCATGGTATCTGTCAGCTGAGTGGAAATCTGGTGGGACAGATATAGGCTAGGAAAGCATGTAAAAGAGTTTTGGGGTTCTTATTTGAAATTTCTGCTCCTGTCTCACAGCCTGGAAAGTCAAGAATATAAAAGAGAATTCATCTAAAATGAAGGGGAGGAAGGAGTACATCCTCCTCAAAGCTTCCATATTTTTTTAAGTTAACAAAGAAATAATAGTTTTATTTATGTTAGCAGAAATACTATGCTTAATCTGGACAAAAGTGCTTGGTGTAGAGAAAGCTGTTAACAATGTCTGTAACTAGATCCAGCAGTTTCATATTTTTGAGATGTAAGACTCAGAGTGAGTCTTAACTTCCTGGAGACCTGGAAGTGAGACACAATAATGGAGTTCAAAGCAAATGCAAGAGGTTTATTTTCCAGCATACTGGAGCCGACCCTCGATCAGCCCCTCGTGGTGAGTAACTGAAAGGTGACCTTGAACGGCTATAACTAGAAGATTTTAAAATTTCTAGGGATACAGATTACATCAGCAAGGTTACAGCTTAAACTTATTGGCTAAGCATCCTGACCTTTGAATCTATTGGCTAGCGACCATGAGAAGATTAAGACAGGCATTTGAACTCGGTCCGAATCTAGAGGGCCAGGTGACAGTCAGTAGATTGTGTGGTTTTTCAAGAATGTTCCTGCTCCTCCTGTGAACTGTGGGTGGATAATGGAACTTTGCCTAGTATTGACTTAAGGTAGGAATCTGGTATTTGGCTTAGTTCTGACCTGAGGTGATGGGTGTAAGGCTTTCGAAAGCCCCTTTCTATCCTTCAGAAACACAGCAAATGGACAGCTTGAAAAGTTATCAACCTGACAAAAGCATAGACATTCACTATAATAAGACAGAAATTCCCTAACTAGAAAGAGAACAAAGGGGAAAGAACAAAGGAAAGGGAACAAAGTTTTAAAGCCTTTTTATATAAGAAACTCAGATAACTTAAACTTTCTTTTAATGTTCTTAAGTCTGTATCATAAGCAAGCAATATGTACCTCTTTTGCACTGAAAGTTATTCCAAAGCCAGAATGTTTTAAAAGAAAAGGCTGGCTTTGTAACTATGACTGACCAGGCAACCTCCTGGGAGGAGCTGTCAAAGCCTATTTGTTACTGTAGCAACAAGCTGCAGAGCTGCTAAATTATTTGATGAAGCTAGGACCTGTTGTTGGAGCTGAGACTAGATGGGAGCTTAGCTTGAAGGACTAGGAGGCATCATGCAAGCATGGAAGAATGAAAACAGGGTGTTGGCTGACTTTTTTAGCAATCCCCTCATTGGGAAGCATTTTCAAAAGCTGTATCATTAGTAGGGGCCTGGTGGTAAAGGAGGCCTGGTCAGACAAGACTATGGCATGGCCCATTAGGTGACAGCCAGTAGGGCTGAGAATTGAGTTTCCATTTATGAACCAAATATAGAGTCAAGATATGACAGAGGTGAAATAGAAAGTTTCAGGCTTGTGTACGTAAGGATTCAAGTGATTCTGTACAAAATAGGGCTCTGTCTCTGGGAAGGAATGTAGCAGAGTTGAGAGGAGGATAGGAATCAAGCTAGATATCAGGTGGTATGATACATAGTTGACACTTAGGAGGGGACAAAGTTGAGAGGCTCTTGAGACAATATAGTCAGAGGACAGAGATGAGGTGACTATGGATGAGCTTAGAGGTCTCTTGGCTTAATATGTAAGCTTCTGCTATCATTAACAGGCAAGGTTGCCATCTTCTGTATCTGGCTACTTGGAAAGATAAACATTAGGAGTAAAGGTATGTCCTCTCATTTGTCGCCAAACCCACAGGGCACCATGTTTCAATAGAATATAGGATAAAGGGTTGGTCAAAGTCTGAGAGAGCCAGAGACATAAGGCATGTAAGAGTGCTTCTTAAAGGTTGGAGAGAAAGCAGGTGTGACAGGGTTAGTAGGACCTAAAGGTGCAGTTGGAGTCCCCTTAGCTTCATCAAAAAAAGCATGAGTGGGAGAAGTTTCCTGACACACAGGACTGACTTTCATTATGTAGGTTCCAGGAGCTGGGAGTGAAGCAAAGGACACCTACCCAGAAAGGTCAAAATTTGGTAGTTTGTTTTGGTTAGGAGGGACAAAGACCTTAGGAAAGGCAGCCCATTGTTCACTCGAAAGAAACCAGTAAAAGGGAGGACACAGTAAAAATAGAAAGAGACCACTCTATGAGTAAGAAGAGAGGTTTATTGGGACCCAAATTGCCAAGGCTATTAACTGGGCAGCAGAGAGAAGAGAAAAATGATGGAAAAGAAGCAGATTTTTATGTCAGCAGGGTGAGGTCTTCAAGTTTTTGCAAGAAGTTGGACCTTACCAGGAACTAATGAACTAGATGTCTTTGTCAAAGTTAGTTGGCTTTTGGATCAGATTAAGGGAAGTCCCTGGTAAACAGAAACCACTTTAAGAGATCTGCCTTTATAGTACAATAAGTAGCCTGAAGCTGAGTTATGATTAGAGTTTCTGTGCCTCATATAGTTGTCAATGTTTTCTTGTTTTTCTCTTACATCTCGTTAAGACAGAATTCTCCTTTTGTTAATGGTTAGTTCCAATTATTGAAAACACTGACCTACTTTTTTCTGAAATGATTTTCAATGGTATAAATGCAAACATTTATTGTTTCCCTCACCATTGGAGGTACATCCTTTGATCCATTTAATGATAGTTAGTATTTCAAAAATAGGCAATCCTCCTTTGGAGAATTTAAAGATTTCTTTCTTATGATCCTAAAAACTATGTTTGTTATAGTTTGAGTCAAAATATAGGGACAAGGCATGTTTAAAATATCTCTGTATAAAGATCTTATGGAAAGGTTATTTACCCTCCAACTGAGGCAAAATTGATTGGAATGAGAGACCCGGGTGATTGTTAATTATGTTTGGCACAGTGTATGTACCAAGACACCTTAGACTGCAAACAAATTAACTTCTCATCAAGACGCAAATCAAAAGATAAAAAGACAGACATTTTGATGAGAATCATCCTATAGTGTTTCTCATTGACCAGGAGCAGAAACTAATTTATTTATCAGTAGTTGACACGTTTCCTGAGAAACCGTGTGTAGGTGATTTATTGACTAATAAAAAGAAAAACTGCTGCTGGATTCAGCTACCTGAGTAATTACTGAAGTTCCTTCAGCTTAAATTTACTTAGCCTGCAACTGCGCCTACAGCATGGCTCTGACTCTGATTAGGCTCATCAATAATCAGCAATTTCTTAACAAATGAATAAGCATTATTAATACATTGTTAGATAGTAAGATAATTTAAAAGGCTACAATGACATCCTGTCAATAAGATTTAATGGTGTGTTTGTCATATGTTAGGTTCTTTATGCATTTTCCTTGAAGTCATTTTACCTTAGCTAGGTACTTTATGGATGTTTATGAATTATATATAGTTAACATATAATATATGTTCTATACATATACAAAAATGCATGCATTCTAAAATTAAGCATAGAATTAGAGAAATGTCATGGTTTATCAAAAGCTTTTTAGACAACAAGTATCTGAACCCAAATAAATTTCTCATCTTCAGAGTTCTGTTTCAGATTTTGGATGTCTTGCCAGTATTTTAGGAGACCAATTTTCTCCTCCATAGGTTAAAAGATTTGAGTTTATTGGCCTCAGTGTCTGCCAAGGACCGGCCTTGACTTGGAGAGACGTTCCTAAGAAAAGGGGTATCTGGGACCAGTGAAACAAATAACTCAAAGTCAAATCATCGGTTACATAAGATGGACTATGTTCTACTTAAGACAGATTTTAAGATTTCCCCCTGGGTGTGTGTGTGTTTGTATGTGTTCTGCTGAAGACAGCTTTTTCTTGTTATTTTGAAAACTTGTGAAATAGCTCATCTCTTACAGATCAAAATCCCAGCTTCTTATTTATATATTAATTCAATTATTACTTCAAGTTCGCTTTTGATTATACCATGAGTCAGCATCCTATGATCCTACCCTCTTGATTTTTACAAAGAGACAGCAAACACACACTTTCTTTTAACAATGCAAAAGAATTCAGAGATTTTTTTGCCCCTGTTAAGTACAGATGATAATTTATCTGGGTGGAACACCACCCTAAAATTACACTTTCCTGTTTAGGGCCTGGATCTAAATTCCCTTTGACCTAGGTTGACCCTGAACTCACGAATCCACATGCCCTTGTATCTCCCTGCCTCTGCATCTTTCGGACAAGCTGGCTCATAGTGCAGTTGCCTTTGTTTTGCCAGGTCCCAAAAGCTGAGTTCATGTTTATGTTGCATCCTTATATTTTGTACAGTAAAACAATTATGTATATGTATTTGAACTCATGTTTTCAGCATTATTTCCCATAGCCTTAAGGGCTATCCTTTAGGTCACAACTTTCTACCATTTTGCTGAGCCTTTAGCCACACCCTTGCCTCTCAGACTCATGCTATCCCTGATTATTATGGAGTCATGAAAATATGTCCATTATTGAACAAACAAACAAACCTGGTGCCTGCAGCAGCCATCAACACTCATGGATGTTCATATTATGCTGGCTATCTTCTAGGGGTGGAAACCATGCCATTCTGTCCCTAGCATCACCAGGCCAGACCTAACAACTGTCATCTATGCTCACAAAGTGAAGTTTGTAGGTGTCCACAACAAGGTCTTAGTGGTACATGATATTCCACATCTTTGCAGATGACTAACATTCAGGTCATCTGAATGATAATTCTGCTGATCCAGGTTCTTCTGTGGAAAATGCTTTCCAGGCATATTCTGATAATATGAGATATGAAATATGGTAAAGACAATAGGAAAATAAAGTTTCCAAAGCCTTGATCCTCTCACATGTATTAGCACTCAATTATCAAAGCTGAATAGTGTAAAAGCAGAGGAGATGTAATATTTTGGTTTCCTTAGTGAGACAAGGATTTGCCAAGTCACAAAGCAAAGAATGTGGGTTCTGTGAGAAGCTGAGAACATTAATGCAAAGTACTTAAAAGGTTAAGATTCCTTTTAACTCCCCAACATTGTGATTTTCGTCCAATTTACATCCCTCTGGTACAGCCTCTGTTCCTCATTTTATTTTGTAATGCTTTTCAAATTGCTCAGGGCAACAGGGGTTTTAGTGGAGAACAGAAAGCTCTGGTCAATTTGCCTTTTTGTTATTATTATTACGTGTGTGTTAATCTTTTCCTTCCTTGAACGTACTGTTCAAGAAGGCAATGTTAAGGTAAATTCTCCTATGAGGTTGGATTATGACATTCTCTCCAGTCTAAATATAATTTCAGGTCCAGATGACATAATGTGGCTGGAAAAGAACAGGAAAAAGAATGAAGGAAACTATACAGGTCGTGCAGAGACCTGTGTGTCACCAGGGATATAAAGAAGGCACCGAGGTTGGACAGTGAGTGTCTGGGGATTGCACAGAGGCATTCTGCCGGCTAGCTGTAAATCTCTATGAAATACCCACATGGATCTTTGTCTAGTCCCAGCCCTCAGCATCCTTTCCTTTTCTCTCAGTAGTAGTCATCAAATGGTTATCTTTTAAAGATCTTTTAAAATTTCTCTATGTCTAGCTATTTCATCTTTTCACTTTCATTTATTTTTTTAAATATATTTTTAAACTGTAAAAATAAATGAGAAGTGTCCGTTAACAACTTGAAGTAAAGCAGAAAATGCACATGGGACATTCTGAAGTCGTTATTTTTGCTGACCATCTATATGTGGAGTCAGATGAACATAACAAATGCTGGGGACAAGCATTCTTCCTTCTTCTACAGCTGAGTGTAGAGGGGAGTCATCAGCCTGAGCCTGAGTTATGTTCATAGTGTTAACATGCAACTAGAAATCAATAGTTTATGCCATAGATTTCTCTGTTCACATAAAATAATTAGGGCACTTCTAATAAAGAATTAAAATTAACTATTTAATAAGTTAATTGAAACAACTAGGTCATTGGTACAGAGCAATTATATCACAGACATAGCACAATGTACCTGACTCTGTTTTTCTGTTCAAAATGACAAAAATCTTGAAATCAGGCAGCTGAGAAAGGATAAAAAGAACTAAAAAAATGTGTAGAATTAAATTCCTTGAAAGAACTAGTCAGATTTGCATAGAAACAAGCAGAACATATAGTCATTGTTTTTGCTGTATGGAAATTAATTCCCCAAATGTGACTGCTGTAGCCATAACATGGTCATCAACATCTGTTACAGTGTGAATGGGTTTTATCTCCACAGAGTTTCCTGTGGTGGAAGCTTAGAGCTCAGTGTAACAAGATTGAACCAGTGCAACTTTGTTACAGTGATTGGGATCATAAGAGAGTAAGTTTAAATGTGGAGCTGCCAAAGTAGTTTAGAAGAGATTAATGACTATCTCTGGGGTAAATTTGTCTTAGGGAACTGGTTTGTTTACTAGGGTAGTGAGTTGTAATAAAGTAAGTTTGGGTTTCTTGGCTCTCTCTCTTGGTTCGGATCCTTCACATACATACTACATTTGACAGTCTGGCCTATATTATGTACTGTGTTATAAATAAAGCTAATGACTCGCCCCCAGACATGAGAAACATGCTGTATGAACTTTCTAGCTATCCCAATCATTGGCTAAATAAAATATTTTATATTCCATCAAGTTCCTGTTACTCTACTATAATGATATCAACAGACTAAGATAACATGTGCAGTATAGGTCAGTGTCACTACTAATACCAACACTGGGTTGGGACAAAAGGGACAGTCATTACTTTGCTCATCATGGCTGAAACAGTTGTGATCATTCCACCCTATTAGTTATAACATGATCTCAAAAGAACCTCTTCATCACCAAGTGTGACTTCTGAGGTCATCACTATGGTTACCTTGAGGCTAATGCACTAAAGACATAGTCCATTGAGAGAATGTGAGTGGTTCTGAGCCTCTTTATTTTTGCAAAGTCCAAAATACTTGGAATTCTTTAGAAAGTAAGCAGAAACAGTAAGTCTTGGTTTGATCTTAGAAGAAAAAAATGGTAGGTAAAAAGGATAGTATGCTTTGAAAGAAAGAACGAGAAAGAATGAGAGAAAGAGAACAAAAGTCAAAATTATAGTGTAAAATGATTATTTGTTTCTGCTTTTTATTAGCAAGGAAATAAATCAGCTCACTTTTCACTTATTTTTTGTTTGTTTGGTTTTGGCTTTTGGTGTGTGTGTGTGTGTGTGTGTGTGTGTGTGTATTCAAGGATTATTTCTAATCCAAGGTCCATGAAACCAGTTTCTGCTTCTTTTTCATAAGTAGAAACTTCCTTTAGGTCCCAGTATCTCCTTAGGGTAAACAGCTGCCATTCTAGTTTCTTAGTTTAATTGGTCACCACATCCTGCTATCTACAGAATCAATGCATTCTATATCTGTCTGGTATAATAATGAAGAATAAATAGAGCAGAAGGAAACCTGGTAGCTTAGTCGGTGTTCTACTGCTGTGAAAATATACTATGACCATGCCAACTCCTATAAAAAAAAAGAATTTAATTGGAACTTGCTTACAGTTTCAAGGGTCTAGCCATTGTCAACATGGTGGAAAGCACAGTGACACTGGCAGACACGCTGCTGGAGAGGCAGATGAGAGTTCTGCATCTACACTGGCAGGCAGCAGAAAAAGTAAGAGACACTAGGTCGGGCTTGACAGAAACCCCAAAGCCAAACTCCAGTGACACGTTTTCTCCAAGAAGCCACAACTCCTAATTCCTGTCAAATAATATCACTCCCCACTACCACACATTCAAATTTGTGAGCCTATTGGGAGAATTCCTGTCCAAACCACAGTATGAGAAGAAAACAGTGGTTCTATGTATCTCCTTACTTCTTGTCTCAAAGAAAAACTTCAACTAATAAACATAGGGAATTTAATAGAAAGTTTACTTAGTAAAGCAAAGCAGATGATACACTCTACTTAGATTGGAATGCATTAACCTAAAGGGAGGCAGAATCCCCTTCAATTCTGTAGTTTAACAATTTTAGAGTTCTTTTCTGGGTACTTATGCAGTAATGATCGCTTTTCCCCTTATAAATAGCGGTGACTGGATCTGTCTCTTAAGGTATTTATTCTCATTTCTTCTTCCTTGAAAAGCCCAGAAAAGGAGTGAGGAGTGTCAAAACCACAATGATTGTGACACTATAGTGAAAGTCTTTTGATACTGGGGATCCTTTGTTAGTGTGCATGTTTGACATTGGGGATCCTTTGTTAGAGTACATGTTTGACACTGGGGTTCCTTTGTTAGTGTGCATGTTTGACACTGGGGTTCCTTTGTTAGTGTGCATGTTTGACACTGGGGATCTTTTGTTAGTGTGCATGTTTGGCAACTGAGAAAAATTCCCCAGTGTTTGAGTTTGCTCCACAGTGGGAAGAGTAGAAATGTATACAGTAAGTATGCTTGGCTACATCCTGATCATCTGAGATACAGCTATCAAGTTATATCTGCATTTACCTTGGTTACCTCATATTTAATTTCTACCCTTTCTCACAAATGTTACCAAAATGGCTACTTGCACATTATATTTATGTGCAATACATGATTTATATTCATTGTTTATACTAACAAGAATTAATATACTAACTAATTGAATATTTTCTTACTTGTTCCTAAGAGAGGGTTACTGAAGTAGATACAAACAGTAGACAATATATTCTGTGACTAGTTTTGAGAAAAATTAGTCTATCATATTTTCTCTTAAGTATAATAACTTCAATTTTCACATTTGGAATACAAAGTATCAAAAGAAAGTAAGTGGCAAGGATGATAGTATACTGATTTATATCCTTTTCCAAATACTTTTAAAAAAGAAACCAATGGCAGGTAAATGGGACCTTTTTTTTTTTTTCTGCTAACTTATGTTTATACGAGTAAATGATTCAGAAGTTGAAAAGTCACTAATGATTTGTGATCTGGGTTTTCATTTCCAGTGCTTGACCAAAATTAATGACATGATCCAAAAAGAGCTGAGGATGAGTCGCCTGTTTTTGTGCTCTATGTCGTACCAGACAGGGTTAAATACTGACCCCTTTTTATCCACAGTTGAAAAGCATGACTTCAGTCTGCAGACTTGGAGAAGTGAACAAAGCAGAAGAAAACTCACACTTACAGACACACTCACTTTGTCTTGAGTTTAGTTCTCCACTTGGGGACCTTGGTCCAAGTACATTAGCCTTTGAATGGAGTGCCACAGCCACAGCTTTCCAATGACTTCCAGGCCTTTTCTCTAGATTGGGGCTGCAGAAGTTATTCAAGCTCCCCTCAGAGCTGAGGAGAGTCTGGCTTTCCCCACTGAGGAAAGACTGATAATAAGGGCCCCTTTCTTGAGATATCATCTGCAATAAACTAATTTCTGTTCAGAACTTTGTTTACATGGGTAAACATCATTTGTGATATTTTATCATCTTAAGGATCTGACCTTGTGAAAGTGTATTGCTTCAGTGTTTTAGTTAACTCTTCTCAAACCATGATTATGGGTTAATCGAGAAAGGCACCATGTAAACATCTGTTACAGCATTTGTATCTAAAATATAGAAACTATCAAAAATGGAAAAATCAAGAAATCAACCAAAATAATTAAAAAATTAGCTACTGACCCTCCTGGTAATGGACAAAGAGACACCTTGTTGTTGGTGTTGTTCTTAGATTGGTCAAGGCCAGAGAAGTTCTAAGTCCTTTGTTCATCCTAATTTTATACCTGACTTGGTAACCAAAGATATTTATTGCCTAGGATTCATTAAAGAAAAATGAAGTCAAATCCATGAAGCACAGTATGGGAGGGGGACAGCAGACAAGAGTCTCTTACTCCTTCATGCTCTATGGTGAGGGGCAGAAAAAAGTGCCCACCATCCTGCCCTCTGCCCCATGGCAAAGCAGGCCATAAATACACAGAGCACAGCCTATTCAACACAACACAGCATGGGATAAGGAAGACAGACTGGTACCATCACACTGCTATGTCACCCTCAACACTCCTACCTTTTAGCACATAACATAGGCAGGCTATTAGACACCTGCTTCTCAGAAAATGTTGCCTACCAGCTGCCTGACCAGTGCTCTGCATCCTTTGCATCTCCAGTAGAAAGGAAAGCTGTCCAAATGGTAGTAAGCACAAGAGAGCTACCCACAAGATCATGAGCATGGGAGAGCCAGCTCTGCCCCTCACCAGCTGCAGCACTCGGGAGAACACCTTTGCACCTCCCCTAGACAACACAGCAAAGCTGATGCTGGTGGGGGAGCACAGGTGATCTGGACCCTAAAAGCATGAGAGAATTGACACTTGACACTTGTCCACCATATGGTAGCATGGGTACAGGAGTGATCCTCCTCCTACCACCACATACACACTTGCATCTCACCACCTGTGGGAGCAAGGAGAACTGGATTATGAGAGCAGGGGAACAATAAAGGAACCACTGGAGATCTCACCATCTTCATTAAAATAGTACTACAGGATAATAATAATAATAATGGTATTGCTGTAAAAACAGACAGGTAGATCAATGGAATCAAATTGAAGATCCAAACAAACCAACACACCTAAATACATGTGATTTTTGACAAAAAAGCCAAAAATACACATTGAAAGAAATCACATTTTCAACAGATAGAGCTTGTCAAACTGGGTGGCTTCAGGAAGAAGAATACAAATATATTCTTATTTATTACACAACAAGAAAGTCAATTCTAAGTGTCAAAGACCTCAACATAAAACTGGATACAGTATATCTAATAGAATAAAAAGTAGGGATATTTTTGGGTGCATTGTCACAAGAGAAGGCTTGCTAAATAGAATAATGATCAACATTTAATAAATGAGATGCATGAAACTGAGAAGAAATGAATACCACCATTCAGCAAAGGTGCACCTTCCAGAATGGGAAATGAGCTTTTCCAAATTCACATCTGATAGAATACTAAAGTCCAAAGTGTATAAAGATCTCAAAACACTTAATATGAAAAGCCAAGTTATCCAATTAAAAATTGGGTAGAGAACTAAGTAGAGAATTTCCAATAAAGGAAAGTCAAATAGCTGAGAAAACACTTTAAAATTGCTCAAAGTCCTTAGCCATCAGGGAAATGCAAATAAAAGCAATACTGAGATTCCACCTCACAACCTTCAGAATAACTAAGAGCTATAACACAAGTGACAGCTCATGCTGAAAAGGATGTGAAGCAATGGGGACACTCCTCCATTGCTGGTGGGAATGCAAATTTGTACAGCTACTACGGAAATCAATATGGTGGCTCCACAGAAAGATAGAAATATGTATTAATATGAGCAAAACACAGATGATACCAATTATTTTTAAAAATGTAATTTTTTCCAAATTTGATTACTCTTATTCTCAAGATCAAAATTTGTCTCTCACCAGCCAAGGAATCAGGTAGGTGGTATTAACTCTTCCTTTTTACCAATTCCAATTCCTTCTATCCTCCAAATCTTCTGTGTATCACAAAGATCTTCACCTACAGGCTTCTTCTAACACCTTATTCCTTTGCCTTAACTCTCAAGTCCCAACCAGATTTGATAGATCACGTAGATATTTTTCACTTTCCATCTTCTTTAATTCCAGTTCCTCAATCTTATCCCAAGCTTTGTAGCAGACCACCTGATGTGTCCTCTCCTTCCCCCTGTCTCTCACATGCTTAGGGGTCAACACAGATCTAAATGGCACATATCTTTCTCTATGTGTACACCTTCTCTTCAACACATCCCTTCTATTCTCTTTCCTTATTTTTTTATGTAGGTAGCTCCAAATGCTTAAAAACTTTTCGTACACAGGATCTCAAATGACCACATCTGGCTGGAATTCAGAATCATTCCCTAACAGGCAACCCATAGCTGCCAAAGTATTCTAGAGAGGGCAACAGAAACAAAACTCATAGCTTTTAAAGACAAGACATCTATACCTAAATACACAGCAACCACAAACACAGATACTTAGATGTCAGTATAAAATGCAGTCAGAACCAGCCAGGACAATACCTCTCATTAGAAACCAGCAACTCTGGTACAGTAGACTATGAGAATTGCAATATAGCTAAAGCATAAGAAAAAGACTTTAAAATAGCTATTATGAATATGATTGAAGTTTTAAGAAGGATGTGAGGAAATCCACTAATAAAATCTTTGAAAACAAAAATAATGGGAATATAATTAAGAAAACTTCTCAGGAAATAAACATAGAAATGGTATCAATAAAGAATACTTAAACTGAGGTACAAGAGGAAATGACAAATTAGGAATTTGAACAAGAATCTCAGAGGCAAGTCTCAACAACAGAATACGAGAGATAGAAGTAAAAATAGCAAGCATTAAAGGCGCAATAGAAGAAAAATATAGCTGGGCCAAAGAAAATATTGCACCTAAAAACAAACAAACTTAAAACTTTCTTCACTAATCATCCACAAAATATTGAACACTGTGAAGGATCTAATTTACAAATAATAGAAAGAAGGAGAAGCAAACCCAGTTCAAAGGCAGAGAAAATATATTTCAACAAATTGTAGAAGAAAATTTCCTTGGCCTAAAAAGGAGATGTCTATCAAGTTACAAGAAGCATGCGGAACAGCAAATAGAGTTGACCAGAAAACAAGTTTTCCAATACATATAATAATCAAAGCATTAAATATATAAAATAAAACAAAAAGATAAAAAGGATCAAATAACATAAAGACAGGCCTACTACAAGTTTTCAATAGATATTTTAACAACTAGAAGTGCCTAGACAGCACAAACAACAATACTGCACAAAATTGACAATAACAATAGATTGGGAAAAAGGCATTCCCTGATTGAAGCCAGTTAGCAGTATTTCTCTATAAAACCAGCTCAAGGGAAATTACAAGAAGGAAAACTTCAACTAGAAGAGCTTAACTACACCAAACACCAGGAAATCTAACAAGGTAGAAAAACACCCACAACACCACATCAAAATAGTTAAAATTAACAAACACTGCTCACTGATAATGCTCAAAAAATGGTCATAATTTTCTAATAAAAAGACACAGATTATCAGCTGTAGGAGTTCTCTGATAGAAGTTGTGGGGTCGCTTAAGATGACTATCATGTCATCTGAAAATAGTGATGTTTTTACTTCTTCTTTTACAATTTGTATCCCTTTGATTTCCTTTTGCTGTCTAATTGCTCCGGCCAGGACTTCCAGTACTATGTTGAATAGGTAGGGGGAGAGTGGGCAGCCTTGTTGAGTCCCTGATTTTAGGGGGATTCCTTCAAGTTTCCTACTGTAAAGTTTGATGTTGGCTGTTGGTTTGCTGTATATTGCTTTTATTATGTTTAGGTATGGGCCTTGGATTCCTGTTCTTTCCAAGACTTTTAACATGAAGTGGTGTTGGATTTTGTCAAATGCTTTCTCAGCATTAAGTGAGATAACCATGTGGTTTTTTCTTTGAGTTTGTTTATATAGTGGATTACATTGATGGATTACCTTATATTAAACCATCCCTGCATCCCAGGGATGAAGCCTACTTGATCATGGTGAATGATCATTTTGATGTGTTCTTGGATTCGGTTTGCAAGGATTTTTTCAGTATTTTTGCATCAATGTTTATAAATGATATTGGTCTGAAGTTCTGTATCCTTGTAGGGTCTTTGTGTGGTTTAGGAAAGAGGGTTATTTTAGCCTCAAAAAATGAGTTAGCTAGTGTTCCCTCGGATTCCATTTTGTGGAATAGTTTGGAGAATATTGGTATTAGGTCGTCAATAAATGTCTGATAAAACTCTGCACTGAACCCATCTGTACCTGGGCTTTTTTTGGTTGGGAGGCTTTTGATGACTGCTTCTATTTCTTTAGCTGTTATGGGATTATTTAGATGGTTTACCTGGCCCTGTTCAACTTTGGTATCTTGTATCTGTCCAGGAATTCAACCATTTCCTCCAGATTTTCCAGCTTTATTGAGTGTAGGCTTTTGTAGCAGGATCTGATGATTTCTTGAATTTCCTCAGTTCCAGTAGTTATGTCTCCACTTTCCTTTCTGATTTTGTTAATTTGTATACTCTCCCTTTGCACTCTAGTTAGTCTGTCTAAGGGTTTATCAATCTTGTTAATTTTCTAAAAGAACCAGCTCTTGGTTTTGTTGGTTCTTTGAATGGTTTTCTTTGTTACTATTTGACATAATAATCCTATGTTTGATTATTTCTGCCATCTACTCCTCTTGGGTGTAGCTGCTTCCTTTTGTTCTATCGCTTTCAAATGTGCTGTCAGGATGCTAGTGTATGCTCTCTCAAGTTTCTTTTTGGAAGCACTCAGAGCTATGAGTTTTCCTTTTAGTACTGCTTTCATTGCATCCCACAGGTTTGGGTAAGTCTGTTTTCATTTTCATTGAATTCTAGAAAATCCCTAATTTCTTTTTTTTATTTTTTCCTTGACCTTGCTATCATTTAATAGAGCATTGTATAGTTTCCATGTGTATATGGGCTTTTTGTTGTCTTTGTTGTTATTAAAGACCAGCATTATACCGTGATGATCTGAAAAGATGCATTGGAGTATTTCGATTGCTTGTATCTATTGAGGCTCATTCTGTGTCCAATTATGTGGTAAATTTTCGAGAATGTGCATTGAGGTCCTGAGAAGAAGGTGTATTCTTTAGTTTTAGGATGATATGTTCTCTAGATATCTATTAATTCCAGTTGGTTCATAGTCTCTGTTAGTTTTACAGTGTCTTTATTCAGTTTCTGTTTCCATGATCTGTCCATTGGTGACAGTGGGGTATTGAAGTATCCCACTATTATTGTGTGGGGTAAAATGTATTTTTTGAGCTTTATTGGGGTTTCCTTTATGAATATGGGTGCTTTTGTATTTGGAGCATATAAATTAAGGATTGAGAGTTTCTCCTGACTGATTTCCCCTGTAATGAGTAAAAAGTGTTCTTCCTTATCTTTTTTTGATAACTTTTGGTTGAAAATCTACTTTATTCAATATTAGAATCGTTACTCCAGCTTGCTTCTTGGGGCCATTTGCTTGGAAGGTTTTTTCCCAACCTTTTATTCTGACATAGTGTCTGTCTTTGTTTTTGAGATGAGTTTCCCATATGCAGCAAAATGCTGTGTTTTGTTTATGTATTCAGTCTGATAGCCTATATCTTTTTACTGGGGAGTTGAGTCCATTTATGTTGATAGATATCAAGGAATATTGGTTGATGTTTCCTGCTATTGTTGCTTTGGTAGGTTGAATTGTGCCTGTGTGTCTTTCTTCTTTTGGTTTTCTTACTTAGAAATTTTCTTGTTTTTGTTATGATGTGGTTCCTCTCATTATATTGGGTTTTCCACCTATAATTTGTTGTAGTGCTGGAATTGTGGTCATATATTGTGTGAATTTAGTTTTGTCTTGAAATATCTTCATCTCTCCATCTATGGTGATTGATAGTTTTGCTGGGTATAGCAGCTTGGACTGGCACTCGTGCTCAATCAGGGTCTGCATGATGTCTGTCCAGGCTCTTCTAGCTTTCATAGTATCTGTTGAGAAATCGGGTGTGATTTTGATTGGTCTGCCTTTATATGTTACATGACCTTTTTTTTTTTTACTGCTTTTAGTATTCTTTCTTTGCTTTGGGCACTTGGTGTTTTGAATATTATATGTCCAGAGGAATTTCTTTTCTGGTCCAACCTATTTGAAGTTCTGAAGGCTTCTTTTATGCTCGTGGCCATCTCATTTTTAAGGGTAGGAAAGTTTTCTTCCAGGATTTTTTTGATGATATTTACTGTACCTCTTAATTTATATTCTTCGCCCTCTTCTATTCCCATTATCCAAAATGGCTGAATATAAAAAACAAATCAGTATCCTTCATATATTTAAAGGACAAACATGTAGAGAAAGAAATTAGAGAAAATATACCCTTCACAATAGTCACAAAATCTATGAAATACCTTGGTGTGACTCTAACTAAGAAAGTGAAGGACCAGTATGACAAGAATTTCAAACTTCTAACAAAGGAAATCCAAGAAGATCTCAGAAAATGGAAAGATCTTCCATGCTCATGGATTGGAAAAATCAACATTTAAAAATGGCCATCTTACTAAAAACATTTATTCAACAAACTCAAGGGTACCCAAGTTCCAAAACAAACCAACAAACATAAAACATAACAAACACTCCTATAGATTAAATCAGGTATTTATCCTCATACCATAATAGCTGGAGACTCCAATACCTCACCCTCTCTAACAGCTATGTAATTCAGACAAAAACTAACCAAGAAATGCTGGAGCTAGCTGATATAATAAACCAAATAGACAAAAAAAGATATCTAAAAAATATTTCATCCCAAAGAATACAGCTGTTTTTAGCAGCTCATGAAACTTTCTAGAAAACTGAGCATGTTCCTGGACACAAAACATGTTGTAAAGATATAAGAAAATTGAAATGACTTGCTGATATGATTTATAACTCAACATAAAGAATTAAAACTGAATTTCATCATCAATAGAAAGCTACAATTTATGTCAACTATACAACTCATTATGAAATAAAAAAATGAGTGAAGAAATCAAGACCTTTTTTAAGTGAATGAAAATAAAAACATAAAAATCCATACTTAATGAGACACAATAAGGGCAGTTCTTCATTTGTCCTTAGATCTTATTTATTTATTTGTTTATTTATTTATTTATTTATTTATTTGAACAACTTTATTTTAAAAAACAGATAAATGTACATATTTTAAAAGCATTTTTGCATAAAATATATGAATACGTCTTGTCAGTACTTGATTTTTTAAAGGTTTGATCCATTAAAATCTTACTAGTTACAATGAGCATAAAGTACATGTAAAACAAGGCAGTTCATTAACCCCAGCTCTATAGAGGCAGAGGTGAGTAGATCTCTGAGTCCAAGGCTACTCTGGTCTAGAGAATGAGTTAGAAAACAGCCATCTCTTCAGTTCTCTCAGACCATCTATCACATGTCCCACATATTTCTTTTAAGTTTGCCAAATGTTTGCAGGGAAATCAAGACTTTCTTTAATACATTTATTTCCATGATGGAAATTAAAACCTATCAACAAATCAGTGTTTCTGTCATATACAAGGTTTATTTTTAGCATTTATAATATGGTGATGTGCATGTTTATCTCTATTTCTTATCCCATTACTAGCAGAGGCAACAACTCCGTTTTTATGTTCAGTTGAACCATATTCCAATAGTAAAGATATGGGATGGGCTTGCTATCCCATAATCAAAACTCTGACCCATAACTGTTCCTGTCTGGAAGAACTACAGGGAAAAAAATGGAAAAGAGCCCCAGGAAAAGAAGATCCAGAGACAGGCCAAAAGTGGGATCCAGCTCAAGGGGAGGCACCGAGGCCTGACACTATTACTGAGGCATTCACAAAAAGGTACCTATCATGGCTGCCCTCTGAAAGACCAGGCAGCTGCAAGGGTCAGATGCGATATTTGCACCCAATAAACCAACAGAAGCTGCTGATCCCTGTGGTTGAATTAGGGAAAAGCTGAAAGCTGAGGAAGGCAACCCTGTAGGCAGACCATCAGTCTCAATTTAACCTGGACTTCTGAGATCTCTCAGACACTGGATCACCAATCAGGCAACATACTCCAGCTGATTTGAGGACCCCAACACATATACAGCAAAGGACTGCTGGGTCTGAGTTCAGTGAGAGGAGATGCACCTAACCCTCATGAGACTGGAGATCCCAGGGAGTTTAGATGTCTGGAGGCTTGGGGTGGAGACATCCTGGTGGAGATGGGGGGGGGGGGGGGCTTGGCAGGGAGGAAGTATTGGATGTAGAACAGTAGGAGCTTGGGCCAGGATGGGGGTAAAATATAAAGTATTAAAATAAACAAATAAATAATACCCCCAGAAAAATATGACATATATTAAACTATGAAAAATAGGTCTTTGTGGGATGGATCTGTCTCTGGACCTGTCTACTCTCAATATCTGTCAGGGAAACGTCTTTTTACAATATACAAGAGATAATATAGAAACCATACTAGTTAAAGTTCTGAGATGAAGAGAGTCTATGACCACCCATTAATGGGACAGGGACATATTTATCAACTATGCATTATCCACCAAGGCACAAAAAACATTGTGGAAGATGAGTTGGGGAAAAAATGTAAAAGTTGAGGTGCAGGGACAAATGTTGCAAAATGTTATATACCCAACAGGACAAGGCTATCGTGTACATGAACTTGTACTAGGTGCAGTTACCTGTAACGAGGTGTATATAAGGTCAAGCCTGATAAAATCTTGACACAGACGGGATAGAAGATATCCAGCCTCTAACTAACTTATTGAGGAGCTATTATTGGTAGTTGATAGGGAAATCCTTTCTTAAGGGCATGACTAATGATATGTCACATTTCCATGTGACATAGCCCAAAAGACATACATCCATGGAAAAGATGGGACTTAGTGGTTTGTTAAACAAGACAAAATAAGGCTGCATGAAGTTAGGAGGTAGAAGAGTTGATGAGGATAAACAGGAATAGTAAAAAGAAAATAAGGGGTGTAAATATCAATATATTATTGAATACCTGTATGAAATACATGAAGAATTAAAAGGGAAAATAGATCCCAAAAATCAAATTATTCCCCACCTTGAAATCTGTATGTTTAAGCTATAACCCCAGTACCTCAGGATGTGAACATATTTGGGATCAGGACTTGCAAACAAATGATTAAGGAGAAAGGATGCTGTTAGAGTAGGCTGGTGTCTTTAAAAATAAGGATACTTTGCACATGCAAATAAAATCCAGTTAGATGCCTCTAAAAACACGCCTGGGGGGCAGCACAGTAAATCAAACATAAAAGCCTTAGTATTAATCAAACTTACTGACATTTGATCTTGAACATCCAGCCTCTAAAGTTTCAAGATATAAATATTTTTAAAGTTACCCAGTATATGATTTTTATTATAGAGCTCCTCAGTCACCAATATAGAGCTTCAGAGAAGGAAGCACAAATGCTTTAACTAAAAGACACTTTTAGCATGTATAAACTTAGAACAATTTTCACATGGCAACACCCATAAGTAGATGGGTCTGTTTATGGCCACAAATCAGCCCAGAGGCTCAAAGCATTTTGTATCCATCAGTGACACTGGGGCCAAGGGTATAAATGCCTGCTGAACATCTGCAACCCATTCACAGCACCACAGAGAGGACACACTTTCATAAAGGAAAAACTTCAGGGGAAAAAATCCCCCAAGGGACATCTGAGTTGCAATGAAAAAAAAATCCTTTTTTTTTTTTTTTTTTTTTTTTTTCTATTTTTAGACTGAAGCCACAGGCAGAGGTTCACAGTAGCTATTTTTTAACCTCTGTTGAACAGGAGGACAATAATCTCACTGCTGATTTCTCTGGGTGAGCCAAGTCCCAATCTCCCTTCTCATTTTCACCTTACAGCTACTTGGTAGAATTCTGCACCTGGAATCTAACAGTCTTCCAGCATGAGCCTTTGAGCATGACTGTGTTCCCTGCTTTGAGTTTCTCTAATGTATTCAGAAAGGAGTTTATTCCTACACCTAATTCTTCCTTTATTCCTTTAGGTTCATGTGCCTGCGTGCACATACACACACACACATGTGTGTGTGTGTGTGTGTGTGTGTGTGTGTGTGTGTGAGTGAGTATACTCTGTATGTTTGTGCAGGTGAGGTTGCCCATGTGAGCCAGAGACTAACATCAGACTATCTGACAGTCACTTCTCTGTCTTATGTTTTTAGAGACAGAGACTTTCACTACATATGCAAATTGCCCTTTGCCTGTATCGGCTGCCTCATAACTCCCCAAGAATTAACGGGCTCACACCCCAGCACAGGTAATAGAGGTATATGGAACGTCGCCCATCTTTTACATATGTGTTAGGGATCAGAACTCAGGCCACCATACTTTAATGGCAAGTACTCTACACACTCAGCTATCTCTAGCCTCAATTCTAGCTTTGTGCTGGCTTCTTTCTTTTATGTGCTAGTTTATTTATTATACATGTGCCATTGAACACATAATCTGCTGAGAGTACGAAGAACAGATGGTAGCTTCTAATTCAGACATCAGGCATAGGTTCGCACAGTTTAAACTTACTTTGCCTCAAATACTGGCTCATGGCCCACTGCATGGGAATTAGAAAGAACATCACTCTCAGATAGAGGAAAACACCACTAATAAAATTGGACACTTGGTAATATGACACTGTACTTTTCTGAAATGTGTTATTTCTACTGTGTAATTTTTAGGAAGTAAAAAGGTTTCAAAAATGTAAGTATTTAGGCTTATTGTCTTTAGCGTAATCCAACTATCTATAACCAGATGTTATTTTTTTTTTATTTATTTTGGGACTTTTAGCAATGTCTGGAAAAAATAATTGCCCTGACTTTGAGGTTCTCCTGATTCCTAGTGGACAGAGGGCAGTGATCTCAGGATGGTGGGCAGGGGTCAGCAGTATCCATCACAAAGCATCTACAAAAAATTTACTCTATTTTTAAAAGTGACTATAATCCAAAATGTCCATAATGCCAACATTAAATAAGGTATTTCTAAAAAAAAAAAACATAAGTTATTTCTTTAAATTTTGAGATAATATTAAAATATTTCAAAGCCATAGTCATGCAAGTTCAGTTCTGAACTGTGTATGTGAATATATATGCACAAGTATGTGTACAAATGTACGTTATTGTACCTGCATGTGCACTCACGGGGAAGAGGACATGGGATCCATCAGGGCTGAAGGAGCAGGTGCTTTGGTGACACCAGTGGGTGCTGGAGTCTGACATCCTGTCTTGATGATGGTGCAGCAATGGGTCTTAACCACTGAGCTTCCACTCCAGCCCCAGGCTGGCAAATTCTAATGTAACATGAACTAATTAAGTTTGAGTTTCATTCTTCCTTCAAAACACCAGCTGAATACATCAATATCTAGCACACATCTTATGAGACTAATAGCAGGCAGATGTAGTGAAAGGATTTTATTCCCCGCTGTCTGAGCCGAGTAAACTAAATGAAGTAAACTGATCAAATCCAGGATTTTGTGTTATGCCATTTTATGCTGATGAAAGTCTACAGAGAGAATGAAGGTTATTGAGAAGTGTTGACAGTGCATTGAAATAGTCCAGTTTCCTTTTTACACGCTCTCTCTTATAACACAGTAAATTCAGATTGATTTAGGGCAGAGGATTCTAAACATTATGGTGAAGCGCATATCATGGGCCTATGCAGCCTTCTTACCTTTTGTCTTACTGATCCATTCTCTATAAAAATCTAATTCCCAACTTAAAATCAGTAAAAGTTTCCCGTACGTACACCCTGCTCTTAAATCATTAGTTTTTTTTTGTTTTTTTTTTTTTTTTGGTGTGTATAGGGGGTTATTCAACATTTCACAGAGATAACAAGAAGAAATGCAGTCATAATGAAGTATGAGATAGCTAGGAAGCATCATATACTCCTTTGAAAGTAGCAAGATTTCCCAGCCCTAGTTGTCGTTCTGTACTGTTCCCAGCAAAGCATCTTATCTCAGATCTGTCCCCAGATCTTCTTTGCTTTCCTTTCTAGTTCTTGCCCCATCCCTGCTTTCCAAGTATCACAACCAAAAAAAAATTATTCTGATTCTCTTCTTTATTTCTGGGCACAAAACATATCAGTATTCTTATTCTAATCTTCTTCAAGCAAACAGACATTTTCATTAAATATTACATTTATTATTTATCTTTTCCATGTGTGTAGGGAGGCATGTATGCATGGGTATAGATCAGAGGACAGTTTGTAGGAGTAATTGCTTTCTTTCTGACACATGGATCCAGTGTCACAGTCAGGCTGTTGGACTTGGTGGCAAACACCTTTCCCTGCTAAGCCATCTCTCCACCCCCTAATCATCCACACTTTGAATGATCTAATATCATGTCTACACTAAGATATGGTCAACCCTAATGAAAGTGTGTTTTAAAGCTTCTATTAAACATAAATGGAATAAAGTGAAGGAAAGTATCTAGGCATATGTAGAAATTTCACACATCATGTGGCTTATGAAAAAGTAAATGACAGTCAATGTGTTCACTAACTGCAGGAAAGAGACAGTCAAGGCCTGCCGCATTTGAAAGCAATAAGCATAGAGGGATTTTAGCTCAACAACAGGATGTTCTGGTAAGGTATTATATCTGGCGATATGCAGACACACCGTGCATTACAGTATTATCTGGCTGAATTATAGACACAACCTTATTACACACCTTTAATCCCTAACAATGAAGGTAAGGTTAGTTTGTAGAAAAAGGCAGCCATGTTTGAAAGTGACTCTGCATGTGTGTGTGTGTGTGTGTGTGTGTGTGTGTGTGTGTGTGTCTGTGTGTGTGTGTGTGCGCGCACATGCACATACTTGCTCACATGTGCAAGCACATGTGAATTCTGCCCATAGAGATTTACATGGACAGGTTATAAAGAAAATAAGCTAGACACAGTAAAGACAGAATGAATCGGAGAGTGAGAAGGAGCCAGAAGATTAGAACATATTGTGAAGTTAGTGAGGCCAGACAGAGCAATTTAGTCAGATGCTCACAGAAGCTGGATTGAATCAGTTTGGAAGAGTAGACTGCATAGAGACTAAGAGCTTTCAAACCCAGGCCTAGGGATAATTAGAAGAGAAAGGAGAACACTCTGGGTTCAGCCCAAGGTGTGTGCTCACATATGTTGGGTATGGCTCTTACCTCATCAATTAATCTGAGAAAATAAAATTAACATTTACAAATATGTTTTCAGGCAGCCCTCAAGCAAACATGTTTAAATGTGAGGTCATATTTATTAGCAAGAGAATACAGAGTAGACTATACTCACCTATTATCAATATGATTTTCATGTAGAATCGATAAACTCACACAAAACATACCTGCCACACACCTGATACACAAAACAGGCACATGTTCACACCGACATAAATACCTGATTAGCACAGGCCGACTCCATAGTCACAAGGGCATTTCTTTTACATTGTATTCCTTCCTCTCTATGCAGCATCCTCAGACAGCATCCTCACTTACAGGGAGGAAGCCTCTGCAGTGCTCTGCAATATTTCCATCCTGTAGCCTCCCTTGTAGCATCAAGTGCAGTGTCTGTTTCTGGCTTCCTTCTATTCCTAGATGAGGCAGGTTAAGTCTGGTGGTGTCAGCAGTTTGCCGGCCTCCTACCTACCTCTTCCTGGTGTGGTTTCCTATCTCATGGTGCCCACTCGCCTCAACTACAACTTCAGGGAGGAGGCCTGCTTGATGTTTGTGGGTGACATTTATCCAGTTTATTTCAGTTACTTCAAAAATATGTAAAGACAATGTTTTCTTGTTTAAATGCTCACAGGCTATTTTTTTCTAAATACACTTGTACGGTGTCTATGTTTTTACAGAAAGCTATGTTAGACTGCAACAACAGCAAACATAAAATCCGAGCCATCTGTTATTCCTTTATCTGAGCCACACAAAAATTTAAGAGATATCTCATAATTTACCAGAGCACATGAACTGCTGACAGAGCACACCCTATGTGTCTTCACACAAATATGGCTCCCATTTTTCTCGGGCCTTTAGAAAACTGTTCTAGCAAGAAGAGGAAAATATGCTTTCCAAATATTAAGAAATCAGATCATGGGAGTAATTTCCTCAGGAAGCATGGTGAGCTTACCTTGAATTCAACGTTTGTCACCATCTCAGAGAGGAGACATCCAGAGTGTGACTCTGGTCACTCGGCAGTTCTAGCTGTCATATGTGATTACCATTTCATGGTTTTCATATCTCGGAGGTTGATGTATTAGGAGAAGGTAAACTCTCCCAGAGTGAGTGACCATCTTTCATTTTGTAAGCTGTCTCAAAGCATAAAGCAGCAGAGGCTCCCTCTGTAAATCTACAAACAAAAGGCAACTGCTTGTTGCATTGTATCGCCTGTTCTGTAAGCTCTTGACCTGATGTAACTCGAAGGGTGTCACAGACAGTGAACGGTGCTGTCTCCAAGGTTTTTTTTTTTTTTTTTTTTTTTCAAATATAAACTAAGGAGTAGCAGGCAAAACATATCATCCTGTTATTGGCAAAACTATAAAGTAAGTTCTGTATTTCACAAAGGACTGTGAGTTTGCACATCCATTTCCTGGTGTATGTTTATCTAAGCACTTTAATTAAGATAGCAATTATTACTTCTCCAGTACATATTTATGAAAAGGAGCCATAGGTGGTTTTTCAGCACATCTAATGGCAGCTACAGTATATCCAGACCAAAGTAAATTTACTTTTTCTCTAATTTTGACTTTATTGGAAGTTTTGAAGATTAGTATTGCTGAACAAATACCGTATTTGCTTGAGACCTTTCAACTTTTCTCGGGTGAGTTAAATGCTGGCCCATTGGAAAGTTACAAAGGCAATGTCAGATATCCTAAATAAGCAAGCAGTTTTACTTGATAAGGACAATAGTTTTACGAACTCTGTTGGAAAGTTGCATACTCTATGATTTAAGTACTATACTTCTGGACCTAGGTTTATTCTAATTTTAAAAAAGTGAAATTTTTTATGCTTTTATTTTTACAGGTGTATTTTATACAAAATGTAATAAGGAACAACAATATGTTTTTTATTGAGAACAGGTGGTTGTTTTAAGTATGCCTTCATTCTCTAAAAATTTCCAGTAATAAAATTATAATTGAATTATCCCCATATTATAATGCTTGTTTAAATTATTATATTTTGAACTGACATACTTTGATGGGCAATATATACTATTAAATCATTTGTTTTTAGAAATATATATTGTATTTGTCACTGTGATGTTTTCACCATACACATTTTTGGTTGATGAAATTTTGTTTATAATTTAAAAATTTTTCTTGAATACATAAGTACAGTATATCTAATAATATAAATAAACTTTAAGAAAATTTGCCTTTAAAAATGAAAACCATAGGCAAAATGTTTTTATAGCATAAAGTCAACAAAAGGCCACAATGACTATATTTAAGTATTTTCCATATTAATAATCAATAATAGTAATACTAATAAAAATACAGGCAAATAGATTTATATATTATACACAATATATTCTGCAAGATTCCCTTTTCCTGGCTTAGTATAAAGAAACACAAATTACTTTTTAGGACAAATTTACCTTTTATCAGCTTTACCTGCTATTCCCTAAGTTCCAAATACTTCCAAAGATCTTGAGAGAGAGTTGCTTTGTCAGCACCTAGTGGGATGCAAGTCTGCTCAGAGTATATAAGGTTTGGAATGATAAAAATTCTCAGTTGTGTAATTCTTTCCTAGTTACTTTTCTTTAGACATTCCTGTTGCCTTTAGTAATGGAGAATATACCCAAAGTTCCTAAATAAGTAGAACAGAGTGCTCTTATATGACAGTACAAAATGGTTTGTCACTTACTAAATTCAAGTAGTGTGCTTTGATTTTCTCTTTTATAATTGGGTCATTGACAATAACCTTCGCCATAACCTGCCTGTGCGGACATTACCTGACTTGATGGGGAAATGAGGTAATAAGCAACAAAGAGCAAAGAGCTGGGATCAAGTGAGCTGTGCTATCTTTGAAAGAATGTACCATTTAAGCAACAGCATGAAACTTCAGTATGATTATTGTGTAAAGCTTAGGAGGAGGGGGAAGCTAGTCTTGGTAGGGGGTCTCTGTGTCACTTGGTTAGTCATCAGAAAACACTGTTAACATTCAGATTCAAACCAGAAGGAAGGAGTTCTCTTTGCACTGAGTCTTCTCGGGAAGGCTTTGCCACTAGGTCTGATCCATTAATGTTCTAGATGTGACCATGTCCACATCAAAGAGTACACATTGATTGAAGATATCAGCTCACTGTGCATCCACTCAGGCTTCCTCAGATTCCTACAAATATCCATCTTCAACTCCTTATCAAATATATATACATAGGTAGATAGAGATAGAGATAGAGATAGAGATAGAGATAGAGAGATATAGATGAACAAATTAAGGTTGAGTGAAAGGTGCATGTAGTGAATGCAGTCTGGGTTTTGTACAGCAAAGCAGAGGAAAGACTACTTTCCTGATCATACTGCCTGGCAAAATTTCACTCATTATAGCTGTGGTTCTCAGGTGGACCCAATGGTCTTCTCAACATTTCCCACAGTTCCAAATGGTGGATATAAAATCTAATTATCTACATACATAATGGTCCCTCTAATCTGGTGTACAGGAGGTTAGGATATAATTTTGGGCTTAGCTTTAAAATATTATCCATATGTCATGATATTTCCAATCAATGGAAGAAAATTTCTAGAGAATTCATGCCTGTAGTGGATACATAGCTTTTATCTCTAGAATTTGTCAGAAAAAATGTTAGTGGCATTGAGTAGCAGCAGAAGCTGAGCACAGAAAAATCTATGGCATTGAATTCTCTGCCCATCCGACCAAGTGCCAATTGAAACGCATATCTCTTCCAAAGTGGACAGGTTGATAGTGTTGGATTACAAATTTGAATCCCTCCCCAAAAATCATAAACAAAATAAACACAAAGTAAAATAGTAACAAAAAGGATAGCATGTCAGCAATCTTATGTTAAAGCCTTTAGTCCCTGTGATAGGAGTAAATTTAAAAAAAAAAATGATGCTTACAAGACAATTTTATTGAGTTTTGGATAAAAATGAATAGAAATAATTTGATAGTATCTTGTCACACATCATAAGTCTAGTACAATTTACTGAACTCGGTGTGATACATGTGCTTTACAGAAGATGTGGAAGAGGTTTAATCGAGAGGACTCTGTGTCTCTAGTGTCATGCCTGTGACTATGCAGACTGCATTTGCTCCTACTATTAAATGCTATTTTTTAATCCCAATGATATTCTTAAACAGAGTTAGCCAAATCCTTAATGTGGATTTTCAACTTGATGTTGTTGTGCAGCCCTATGAGTTTTACCAAGTATATAAATATACATATATGTTTACATATAGTAGAAAAAGCTGCATTAGATGTATAGTGTATCAGAATTAGACACTGGAAATTCATTGTGGTAAGAAGAAAGTTTTTTTATGCCTGGAATTTGAAGAAAACTTAAATAAAAAATTTTTAAAGCAACAACATATATAAAACATAGTCTTCATGTATATTAGTTATGCATGCGATTTTGATAAGATGTTTAGAACAGATTCTTAAAGATGATGCTTAACATTTTTAAGAGAACCATTCCAGCCTCACTGAAGGAAGAACAAGATATGACTCAGACTCCTCCCAGATGTAACGTGTCCAAAAATAGCTTTATGTGTTAGTATCTGCACATATCAGTGATTGTAAATGTGAAAAAATTCACAAGTCAAAACTCTCCACACAAGAGGCATACAGTATAATGTTGTGGAAGACATGGAAATCAAGTTGTAAAGTGGACGAGCAACTCATGGTACATGTGACCTTTTAAAATTTGTTTATATGGTAGATTTACAATTGTAGTAACACCAGCTCTAATGATAACTCATATTGAGTAGCAACAGGGAGACTCAAGATGCACAGCTCTTCTACATTCTGAGATCTAGAATACTGCAGGCAGAGGGAACAGGAAGAGATGTCATGCTGTAAAGCAGTAAGTGTTTGGTACCAACTACAGGGCTGAGTAATTAAAAGGGGAACTTAGAAGTAAGCAGTGTCTTTAGTTCCAATCATAAAACAGAAAAAAAATATCATTTCTGTGAGTATTATAACCTGAAGAAACCCACAGTATTAACTGTGGCACTCACTTTAGCAAGTTTATTGATAATGTCACTCTCAATCCTAATTGTGTTTCTTGAAATATCCTTGTGTTATTTTCATGAAAAATGCTAAAATTAATATAATTGCCCACAGTCACAGAAATGGTGAAGAGGTACTTTAATATCCAGATATTTTAATGTTTGGGATGAAAATGGACTTAATGGAACACCACACACATTACTTTAGGATTGAAAAAATAAATTAGCACCATGGTTAGACAAAAAATCCACATATCCTACAATTCCTCTAAGTTTGTCTTTTGACATCTCAATGATGAAGGAAGATATTACAATCTGTTTTAGTCAGTACACACACACACACACACACACACACACACACACACACAATTTATCAATATACATTCACAAATATGTATATGTATGCATATTTATATATTTATTGTTTGGATCTTAATGCTTTGCCTGTGTGTTTGTATGTATGTGCAACATATGTGTGACTGGTTTCTACAGAATCTAGGAGAGGGCACCAGATTCCCTGAAATGAGTCACAGATGGTTTTGAGTCACACATTCATGCTGGACCCTAAACCAAGATTCTCTGTAAGAGCAGAAAATGCTCTTAACCCTTTCTTAGCCAGCTCCTCAACACCGTGTGTATTTCAAATGAAAGAATTTTATGAAAACTAAATGTCCTGATTCATTTAAATGCTTGCCACAGTTACTGACACATGCTAATTGCTGCAACAAAAATTCTATTACTGTTGGTTATATCTTTTTTTTTTTTTTGGAGTAATTTTGTCTTCCTGCTCAATATGTGATCTCACCTATAAACCTAAATTATTTCAATCAGCATCCGGAAATGAGGGATTTTGCTTCCTGAATTGTGAACCCCTCAAGGTTCTTACTGTTTGTGTACTGAGAGTTTTCAGTAGAGTTCTCACAGCCTCTGCAATTAACCCCAGTGCAGTCCCTCCTCTGCAAGTCCATATGACATTGTTCTATAAAATAATACACATTATGAAATTTGGGGAAAAGACAGCATATGAAACAGCAGCTCCAGATTTGTTAATGGTAAAAAGTAATCTTAAAATTACTTAAAACACATGGTCGAAGGCTCGGCCCATCTGCCACCAGGACCAGCAGTTCGCAAAGGTTAAGGCCTGGTGAGTAGGAGATCCAAGCAGCCAGGAGGCAGAGAGATCTCTGCCTAGTGCATACAGAAAGCACGACTCTGCCCTGCCTGAACCAGGGATCAGGAACCCAGCATTGGGAGCTCTGTTCCCACACGGCGGCTTTAGGGTGCAGAACAAGGTTAGGACCATCCGCCAATTGGACCAGTGGAGATCAAGGGACACAGACCAGGTACAAGGGAAAGGCAAGAACATGTCACTGACAACAAGATGGCAAGAGAAAAGAGAAAGAGCATATCCCAAGGAAACCAAGACAACCTGGCAATACCAGTATCCAGCTATACCATCACAGCAAACATTAGAATGCCAAACACTCAGAAAAAGAAGACACAGACCTAAAATCATACCTCAAGACAATTATAGAGATCCTTAAACAAGAACGGGAGAAAAAGCAAAAAGAATCAGAAGTTTTTAAAGAGGAAACAAGAAAATCACTCAAAGAACTCAAAGAAGTAGAAGAAAACAGAACCAAAGAGATGAAAGAATGGAAGAAGGATTTAAAACAGAAATTGACACAATAAAGAAAACACTGAAAAAGATAACCCTAGAGGTAGAACACCAAAAAAAGAAATCAGGAATCACAGAAGCAAGCATTTCCAATAGACTACAAGAGAGGGAAGTGAGAATCTCGGGAGCCGAAGACAACATTGTAAACATAGATAAAACAGCCAGAGAAGATGCAAAAACCAAAAAGCTCCTAACCCAAAGTGTCCAGGAAATCCAGGACACAATGAGAAGACAAAACCTAAGGATAATAGGAATAAAAGAGAAAGAAGAATATAAACTAAGAGGCACAGTAAATATCGTCAACAAAATTGTAGAAGAAAACATCACTAACCTTAAGAATAGATGACCATGAGCATAAAAGTAGCCTTCAGAACTCCAAATAGGTTGGATCAGAAAAGAAATTCCTCCCGACACATAATAGTCAAAACACCAAGTGCACAAAGCAAAGAAAGAATACTAAAAGCAGTAAGGAAAAAGATCAGGTAAAACATAAAGGCAGACCAATCAGAATCACACCTGATTTCTCAACAGAGATTATGAAAGCTAGAAGAGTATAGAAAGACATCATGCAGACCCTAAGAGAGCACAAGTGCCAGCCCAAGCTGCTATACCCAGAAAAACTATCAATTACCATAATGGAGAGATGAAGATATTTTTAGATATATCTAAATTTACACAATATCTGAACACAAACCCAGCACTACAACAAATTATAGATGGAAAACCCAATACAGTGAGGGGAACTACATCCTAGTAAAAACACAAAACTCCTAAGAAAGAAACCAAAAGAAGAAAGATACACAGACACAACTCAACCTACAAAAACAATAATAGAATGAAACAGAAACCACTATTCCTTGATATCTATTAACATAAGTGGTCTCAACTCTCCAATAAAGAGACATAGGTTATCAGACTGGATACATAAACAAAATCCAGCATTTTGATGCACACAGGAAACTCATCTCAGAGACAAAGACAGACACTATCTCAGAGTAAATAGTTGGATAAAACCTTCCAAGCAAATAGCCCCAAGAAGCAAGCTGGAGTGGATATTCTAATATTTAATAAAGTAAATTTCCAACCAAAAGTTATCAAAAGATAAAGAAGGACACATTTTACTCATTACAGTGGAAATATGTCAAGAGGAACTCTCTAAAGCTCAAAAAATACATTTCACCCCACACAATAACAGTGGGAGACTTTAATACCTCACTCTCTCCAATGGACAGATCATGGAAACAGAAACTGAAGAAGGGTACTGTAAAACTAGCAGAGACTATGAAACAACTGGAATTTGTAGATATCTACAGAACATATCATCCTAAAGTAAAAGAATACACCTTCTTCTCAGCTCCCCATGGCACCTTCTCGAAAATTGACCACATAATTGGACACAGAACAAGCCTCAGTCGATATAAGAAGATTGAAATGCTCCCATGCATCCTCTCAGATCACCAAGGTCTAAGGCTGGTCTTTAACAACAACAAAGACAACAAAAAACCTACATACACATGGAAACTAAACAATGCTCTGTTAAATGATAGCAGGATTAAAGAAGAAATAAGGAAAGAAATTTAGAATTTTCTAGAATTTAATGAAAACGAAAACACAACATACCCAAACCTATGGGATGCAATGAAAGCAGTACTGAGAGGAAAACACATAGCCCTGAGCTCTTCCAAAAAGAAACTGGAGAGAGCATACATCAGCAACTTGACAGCCCAGCTAAAACTCTAGAACAAAAGGAAGCAGATACACCCAAGAGGAGTAGACAGCAAGAAATAATCAAAATTAGGGCAGAAATAGACCAAATAGAAACAAAGAACCATCGAAAGAATAAATATAACCAAGAGTTGGTTCTTTGAGAAAATCAACAAGATTGATAAACCCCTAGCCACACTAACTAGAGGGCAAAGAGAAAGTATCCAAATTAATTCAGAAAGGAACGTGGAGACATAACAACTAAAACTGAGGAAATTCAAGAAATCAGCAGATCGTTATACAACAACCTATATTCCACAAAGTTGTAAAATCAGGAGGAAATGGATGAATTCCTAGACATGTACAAGATCCTAAAGTTAAACCAGGACCAGGTAAACCATCTAAATAATCCCATAATGTCTAAAGAAATAGAAGAATTCATCAAAAGCCTCCCAACAAAAAAAAGCCCAGGTCCAGACGGGTTCAGTGCAGAATTTATCAGACATTTATTGTGGACATAACACCAATACTCTCCAAACTATTCCACAAGATAGAATCAGATGGAATATTACCTAACTCATTTTTTGAGGCTATAGTAACCCTCGTACCTAAACCACACAAAGACCCTACAAGGAAAGAGAACTTCAGACCAATGCCATTTATGAACATTGAAGCAAAAATACTCAACAAAATCCTTGCAAATCGAATCCAAGAACACATCAAAACGATCATTCACCATGACCAACTAGGCTTCATCCCTGGGATGCAGGAATGGTTTTTTATAAGGAAATCTATCAATGTAATCCACCATATAAACCAAATCAAAGAACAAAATCACATGGTCATCTACTAGATGCTGAGAAAGCATTTGACAAAATTCAACACCCCTTTATGTTAAAAGTCCTAAAAAGAACAGGAATCCAAGGGGTATACCTAAACATAATAAAAGCAAACCAACAGCCAACAGTTGGAAACATGAAGCATCCCACTAAAATCAGGGACTCAACAAGGCTGCCCACTCTCCCCTATCTATTCAACATAGTACTGGAAGTCCTCACTGAAGCAATTAGACAGCAAAAGGAGATCAAGGGGATACAAATTGGAAAGGAAGAAGTAAAAACATTACTCTTTGCAGATTACATGATAGTGTACTTAAGTGACCCCGCAAATTACAGCAGAGAACTCCTACAGCTGATAAACAAGTTCAACAAAGTGGCTGGATACAAAATTAACTCAAACAAATCAGTAGCCTTCCAATACTCAAAGGACAAACATGTGGAGAAAGAAATTAGGGAAAAGATACCCTTCACAATAGTCACAAACAATATGAAATACCTTGGTGTGACTCTAACTAAGCAATCTAAGGACCTGTACGACAAGAACTTCAAACCTTTAAAGAAGGAAATTGAGGAAGATCTCAGAAAATGGAAAGATCTCCTATGCTCATGGATTAGAAGGACCAACATTTTAAAAATGGCGCTCCTACCAAAAGCAATCTACAGATTCAATGCAATCCCCATCAAAATTCCAACCCAGTTCTTCATGGAATTGGAAAGATCAATGTGCAATTTCATATGGAATAACAAAAGACCTAGAATAGCGAAATCCATCCTCAACAACAAGAAAACATCGGCGAGAATCTCTATCCCTGACCTCAAGCTATATTACAAGGCGATTGTTCTGAAAACTGCATGGTACTGGTTCAGAAATAGAAACGTGCATCAATGGAATAAAATAGAAGATCCAGAAATGAGCCCTCACATATATGGTCACCTGATTTTTGACAAAGGAGCTGTAAACATTCAATGAAAAAGGACAGCCTATTCAACAAATGGTGCCGGTCCAACTGGCAATCAGCATGCAAAAAAAGGAAAATAGACACTTTCTTATCTCCTTGTATAAAGCTCAAGTATAAGTGGATCAAAGATCTCCACAATAAACCAGATACATTGAAACTATTAGATGAGAAAGTAGGGAAAACCTTAGAACACATAGGCACAGGAGAAAATATTCTGAATAAAACAACAATGGCTCAAGTTCTAAAGTCACTGATTAATAAATGGGACTTAATGAGATTGTAAAGTTTCTGTAAGGCTAATAACATTGTCAAAAAAACAAAATGGCAGCCAACAGAATGGGAAAAGATCTTTACATACTCCACATCAGATAGAGGCCTAATATCCAAGGTATACGAAAAACTCAAAAAGCTAGACACCAGAGAATCAAACAACCCTATTAAAAAATGGGGTACTTTGCTAAACAAAACGTTCTCAATTGAGGAATATCGAATGGCTGAGAAACATCTAATGAAGTGCTTGTTATCCTTAGCCATCAGGGAATTGCAAATCAAAACAACCCTGAGATTCCACCTCACACAAGTCAGATTGGCCAAGATCCAAAACTCAGATGACAGCAGATGCTGGCTAGGTTGTGGAGAAAGAGGAACACTTCTCCACTGTTGGTGGGGTTGTAAACTGATACAACTACTCTGGAAATCAGTCTGGTGATTCCTCAGAAAATTGGACGTAGTAATACCTGAAGATCCAGCTATTCCACTTCTGGGCATATACCCCAGAGACACTCCAATATACAACAAAGATACATGCACCACAATGTTCATAGAAGCTCTATTTATAATAGCCAGAAGCTGGAGTGAACCCAGATGTCCTTCAGTAGATTAATGGATACAAAAATTGTGGTACATTTACACAATGGAGTACTACTCAGCCATCAGAAACAATGGCTTAACCAAATTCTTTAGAAATGGTTGAATCTAGAGAATATCATAAGATAACCCAGTCACAAAAGAACAGACATAATATGCAGTCACTGATATTGGGATGCTAACTCCAGAGGCTCAGACTGCCCCAGAAACAACTCACAGACTGTGTGAACTTTAAGAAAAAACAAAACAAAACAAAACAAAACAAAAAAACATAAAAAAATGTCTCGCTCAATCCTTACACACCAAGAAAACCTTGACTAATTCCGGGTTACATCCTGTTTTACATGTACTTTTTGCTCATTGTAACTAGTAAGACCTTAATGCAGAATATCAAACCTTAAATAAAAAAAAAAAAAAGCCAAGCACTGAAAAAATTGTATTTGTATACATTTATGCAAAAATTTTTAATTTTTTTTCTTTTATTTTTGTTTTTTAAAATAAAGTTAAAAAAAAAAGGAAAAGCCCACTAATGCTTTTTTTTTTTTTTTCCTGGAAGCTATTCACTGAGAGATTGCTATGAACCTCTTATATGCTATTCAGTCTATTGGTCAATAATCTGGTAGAATTTATAGCTGTATTTCCAGTCTTCTAATGGCTCTCTCAATGTCATCAAAATTCATTCTTAAAAACCATGTTCAAAATAATTAAATATTTACTAATTATAGAAAAAAATATACACATCGTCATTTATGGGACTTCCATACCATTCTCTTTACCAGCAATGAGTCAATTGCCTGTATTCTCCTGATCTTTTGAATTATAAGATGTGCATTAGGGGTAGCTGTGTTCATTCCAGTTCATCTCTAAGAGCCTCTGGGCTTCCAGAAAATAGTCACCTGGATGTTACCTTTGAACTTAAACCCATAATTATCTTATGGTGTTCACCACAACAAAATCAAGTTGTTCCTGAAGAGTGACCTAGAATATTTTTCCTGGCAGGTTGCTCTGACCCACATTGTTTTACTTGATTTGTCCTTAACAAATATTAGCAGGATGTCTCATGATACATGTTTCAGTAACACATATTTAAAGTAAAGAAACTAAAATTTGGAATTTATTTCTCTTGTTGTTTTCAAAGGTGATATCATAACTGAGGAAAATCTAGCATAAAATTTATTGAGTGGTTTGGTACATGGCTTCCTAGATAGACACTTGTGGCTCCATTTTCCAACTTCTTCCCTTGTAGTGTCCAGGTGTCCCAGACTATGACCTTAGTTAGCAGGGCCCAACACTTTGTCATCTCTGAGGAAATGCTTGAGAATCTTTGGGTAGACTAGTACCAAAAATTAAGCTGAAATTTGTTCTACCATTATCATTTCACAGAGAGGAATCTTGTAATACAATTCCACTTATACTTCTGTGCACATGGAAATGCCGAAGAGCCATACTGAGAGATAGTATTTATAAGAAAGCAGAGGAATCTAATCATTTGCACACTCATTTTTCTGAATGGAAGCTAAAATAGAAAAATAGGCTGAATGTGTATTATTCTGAGTACAAACAAGAAAATAATGTTCCCATGTAGTAAAACTTGCACATCAGCTAAAATGTTTCTTAATTTCATTTAGTTCTCCAAGTCTCACCTATTAAATTTTCACATTATATGAAAAATTCTCATAATCTATATACACTAACAAATGAATTTATTTGTCACAGGCAGTGGCCAAAATCACAACTATATGACTCAAGAGATTTTCAGCAAATAACAAGGCAACTATTCAGATCAAAATGCATAAAATTACCAACACTAAAAACAAATGATGCCTTCTCTATAAATAGCCCTCTAGCTTTCCCAGTGTTAACTAGTCTCCTGGTCATAAAACCATCTTTTAACTTTTGACATATTTTAAATTAAATATAATGATACATTATATACTTCCTGTTGATACAGGGTCTTGGTATGCAGCTCATGGTGACCTAGAATTTATAATTGCAAAAAGCTGGTATAACATCCATAAGCCACTGTATACTTTTTTACTCTGTATTTTCCTTAGCTCTTTGTTTATGAGATCATGTTGTGTCAGTTTTCTTTGCTATAGAGGAATTTATTCAATGGGTATAACCTGGCTTCCATATTGTACTGTTGATAGTTATTGCATTATTTCCAGTTCTCCGCTGTCATAAATAATTTGCCAAAATAGTTTGCTAGCCCTTTAATATGAATGAGTGAATGTATATTTCTTTGGGGTATGTGTATATGGGGTATGAGGAAGAATGTAATTTTTTTACCTTTATGTTTTTTCCTTCTTTCTAGTGGTAATCAATCTTGAATTAATATGGCCCAATGTGATAGTAACTTACTATTTTATAACTTCTATTTCTTTTCTTTGTTTTTTGTTTTGTTTTATTTCTTCAAGGCAAAGTTTCTCTGCATAAGAAGCCCTGGATTTCCTGCTCTTACTCTGTATACCAGATTGAACTTGAGCTCACAGAGATCTGCCTGACTGTGCCTTCTAGTGCTGGGATCAGTATGCTCCAATGTGTCCAGTCTATATTTGTTATTTTTGAAAAAAACATGGTTTCTTGTGTTATTGCTGAAATAAATACTACAGCTTGAAAATGCCAATCTCTAAATCCAGCATTATTAATTTAACCATTATTGCACAATCTTTTCTATTATGATTTAACAAAAAAAAAGAAAATCCACTTAAAATAGGTAAAGCCTCTGTTTTTTATGTCCATTGACTCTCCCTGTTGCTTGTGTGAACACACAAAACCACAGAACCATTGGTTAAACCTTGCCAGAGAAATAATATTTATCTCACTGGAGGAGAGACAGACAGACAAAGAGAGAGAGACAGAGAGACAGAGAGAGAGAGAGAGAGAGAGAGAGAGAGAGAGAGAGAGAGAGAGAGAAAGAGACAGAGACAGAGACAGAGACAGAGGTAGATGGAGGGAGGGAGAGACAGAGACAGAGACAGACAGACAGAGACAGATAGACAGATAGAGGCAGAGACAGCAATAGAGAGGTAGAACCAAAGCCACATGGTGTCTGTGACTTTTCCAACAGACTTCATACATTAAAGAAAAATTATCTCTAAACTCATCAGTGTACTGATCTCTAGATAAAGTCAGTTTTCTCAGAATCCAGTCATTCTCATTTTCCTATGATCTGAGTTTTAAAACTCCAATACATTAGCCATTTGAGGATATGTTGAAATTCAGTCTTCACCATTATCCTGGCTGTTTGCAAGAGTTAGTTCAATGTACTGCTTCTATTTGCTCTTGAGAACACCAAAGACAAAAAGAAGAAGTAAGAGGTGAGGGTTGATCCAAAATCTCTGAAAGATCAACAACCCTCTGCAAGATTTTAGACAAGGCTGTACTTGCAAATCTTGTCTATTATTTCTTGTCATTGTTTCCATTGATTTGTGATGTCTTTTATTCTGAACACAAAAATTTAAATAATCTTACTGTGGTCATGTTAGTGAAAAAACATATATACTTTTTAATCTAAAAAAACCCATATTTTACCATATAATTTTGTTGATATGGTATCTTGAATATACTCCACTCATGGGGTGTGGCACTATTAGGAGGTATGGCCTTGTTCGAATACATGTGGCATTGTTGGAGGAAGTGTGCCAATATATTGGCTGGCTTTGAGGTCCTATGATCACCTTCTTTACAGAAGGGGTCCTCCTCCTAGCTGCCTATAGGACAGTCTGTTCCTGGCTTCCCTTCAATGAAGATTCTATATTTCTTGCTAAGATAATGTACTCAACATCTGAAAGTGTACATTAGCCCCAATTGGAATTCCATTATAAGAGCCTTGGTCATGATGTCTCTTCCCTGTGATGGAAAAATTAACTATGACACCTGAGTACAGAATTTTAGGGTGACAGATGTTTTCTTTAAGACCTAAATAATGGATTTGATTCCTTGTTATTTTCTGTTGAAACATGAATTATGTTCAACCATATTCATAACAGCCTTATTTATAATAGCCAGATGCTGTAAAGAACCCAAATGTCTTTCAACAGAGGAATGGATACAGAAATTTTGGTGCATTTACACAATGGTGCACTACTCAGCTAACAAAAACAACGTCTTCATAAAATTCCTAGACAAATGGATGGGACTTGAAGCTATCATCCTGAGTGAGGTAACTCAGTCACAAAGGAACACTCATGGTATGTACTCACTTATAAGTGGATACTAGCCCCCCAATAGCTGAGAATACCCAAGAAACCATCCACAGAACTTATGAAGCTCAAAGAGAAGTAAGGCAAAAATAAGTGGATGCCTCAGTCTTTTTTAGAAGGAAGAACAGAATGTTTATGTGAAAAAATAAAGGGACAAATAGATAAACAGTGATTGCAGGAAAAATCATCCAGAGACTGCCTAACTTGGGAATACACCCATATGCACCCAATAAACCCAAACACTACTGCTGATGCCAAGTAGTGCTTACTGGCAAGAACTGGATATGGATGCCGCTTCAGAAGCTCTGCCAAAGCCGTACTGATACAGAGGAGGATGCTTGCAGCTAACTGTCAGAATGAACACGAGGAACCTGATGAAGGATCTAGAGAAAGGACTAAAGGAGCTGGAAGGGTCTGCAATCCCATGGGATGAATAAAATTATCAACTAAGCAAGCCCACCACAGCTCCCAGTGACTAAAACACCAACCAATGAGTTTGCATGGAAAGACCCAGGGCTACAGGTGCATATGCAGCAGAGGATAGCATTTTCTGGTTCAGTGAAGGCTCAGTTTTCCAAACGTAGGGAAATGCCAAGGGTGGTTTGGGGAGGGAACGCCTTTATGGAGGCAATGGGAGGGGGCAGGGGAATCGGATTTTTGGAAAGGGATAACATCTGAAATATATATTCATAGAATATCCAATAAAAATTGGGAGGGGGGAAGAAAAATAAAGGACCTACAAGAGGAGTCCTTATAATAAAATCTTTGGTTAACTCCTCATGATGAATAAAAGAACATTTTATATAAGTGAAAAATTATTTTCCTAGCCACATACCCTGCAGAAATATATATTTACTCATTCAAGTCAAAAGACTAGTAAGGAATACTTCACAATATTACTTATTCCTAGAATAATCTTCATAAGAGTATGTGTTTATGTTCTTTCTGTTTGTTTTGATTTTTCCTGGTTGCTTTCATTATACGTAATTTCTAGAGTGCTAAAGTCCTACTCATGGCTATGGTGACCACTGTATTTCTCCTTTGTGTGTTAAAGTGTGACCTCTGAGACTTTAAGTTTCTTATCACCTTTGGAAAAGCTAATTTTTAAATCTTAAGCACTTTTTGTCTTTTAGTAATTTGTTTTTTGACTGTTACTGTCTTCATTTCATCAATCTGAGTATTTTGTATTAACTTGTATTTACTGTGCCCCACATCCTACTAAAACACAGTTTTGGTGTCTTAATTTTTTCTATTTTGTGCCTATAAAGTTTTCATGCAATTATGTTTTAAAAATTATTTGATGCTCAGGCTCATTATAATTTTTTATCATTTTAATATGTAAATCACATTTATTTTTGGTATATATGTATGACAACCTCAATACCTACACCAACTTTGAGTTTACTACTATTGTTTTATACCTAGTTTGCTCTTTAGCTTTTTATTGAATTATTGTTAGTGTGTTTGGCTGCTTAAAAAAAATCTTGCAGTGTTAAGGACATAACTGACCTGAAGGTAATGGTTAGGTGAATGCTCACACTTCAGTTCCATTTTGAGCTCACACAAAGTTGTATGCAGACCTTGTGTTGCGACAGACTTAGGTTCAGGTTCAGACCTTCCCTACTCCTAGTCCCCCTATTAGAATCTATTCTGGAGACTCTTGCAATGTTTGCTGGGCTCACCCTTCCTAAGAGACCCTGAACACTATGTTTTGTTAAATAATAGTCCTATCTTAGCCTACCATTTGGTTAGATTATCAGTCTCCTGGGTCTGAAAGAGTTTAGTAACCTATAAATGCCTCGTTGAAAAGAGTTAGTGAGTGTGTGTGCTCACCTCGCTCTCTGGAGTGTTGGAATGTCAGCAGGAGTATTCAAATCTGGCTGCCAACCAGATAACATTAGCTTATCTGGCTGGTATCCAAATGCCTGGATTATATATGGAAGGACAACTTTGGATAAGAGTAGCCCAGCGCATGAACTGGAGATTTAAATAGTGTGGAGGGTATGCTGCACTTACACTGTAACAAGTAGGGGGCAAGAAAAAATGCTGGGAGAATCTGGTTTGACAAGTGAATGGACACCTCGGACCCTGCTTTGATATCTAAGTTTTCTACTTCAGACTCACTTTGGTTATTATTTTTTTCTCACTAGAATTCTGCCTCACTTTCTCATTCTTCTTTAAGTATTTGTTTACTACCTTTTGGGAGTGAATGTAATGTCACTTTTACAATTTTAATTTTTGCAAAAGCACTTGATTTGTTTTAATTTAAGCAGCAAATTATTAAATAACTGTATATATTATAGAAATACCAATTAGTCTACTAGAATATCACAAACATCTTTATTATAATTAGCACTCTGACATTAAACAGTTGATCAGTCATGTCATTGCCTTAAGGTACTCAACCATCTTATTGGTTCTTTTAAAACATGACTAAAGTGTAGTGAGAAATTTTCTTTTTATTCCCCAAAGAATTGTACAAATGTGATTATTTGGCTAAAATCACCAAACCTTAATGTAAAATATAAAAATGTGAATAATACCTGCTCTCATTCTAAGTTTATACAAAAGTATGGTATTGTATATTTAATTAAGTATATTTTAATAGCAAATAAAATTACATTAAAATTGTTAATGTAAAATTTTAATTCTTTCTTGTTTTTTGACCCAACTGTTAAAATAAATATTGTAAAGTTATGCAATTTCAGTTAATATATGTTTATGCATGTTTGTGTGTGTGTGTGTGTGTGTGTGTGTGTGTGTGTGTGTGTCTGTGTATACATGTCTGTGGGTGCATATAGAAATGTGTGCACATGTGTGTGTCTATGTTCTTGGTATTTGTGATGAAGAATTCTGTGCTATTAGATTGGTTTCTGAACACTACGCATTGTATACTATACTAGCATAATAGTGAAAGGAGATAAAGAGAAGAGATGAAATGACTTATCTGATAACTATGGACAATATCAAATCCGGTGCAGAGTAAAATCAGTATATTGAATTTCCATCATACACACACACACATACACACACACACACAACATATATACAACACACATGTATATAATGTATATATAATGTATGTATATATATATATATATTAAAAAACACATACATCATATAATCACATATATCAAACCAACTATACACTTTTAGCAAAAGTGGTAAAAGAAAAGTTTCCCTATTCTATTTAATGAGCTTCAACTTATTGAATCCAGGAAAATATTTTAACAGTTTAGTGTACTGGCTTAGCTATTTTTAATTCATGGATTTTATTGATTCTGGAGCCAATGCTGAAATCTTAATTTAAACAATTTATATTCTAGGATTCTAATAATGTCTACATTGCTCTGTTGGGAATATCAAGTAGCAACAAACAAGGTAATAAAGTTGGAATACATATTCCTAAAATTTTCACAATCTATGGTTAGTTTTTCTATGATATGTTCATTTAATTGCATGTTTTACCTTTTGATAAAAGATCCATATTAATTTGCAATTTCTCTACTAGTGATCAAGGGTGGAGGGCCCAGCCCATTGTGCAACATCCCTGCACTGGTAAACCTGGGTTCTGTAAGAAAGCAGGATGAGCAAGCCAGGGGAAGCCAGCCAGTAAGTAACATTCCTTCATGGCCTCTGCATCAGCTCCTGCTTCCTGACCTGCTTGAGTTCCAGTCCTGACATCCTTTGGTGATGAACAGCAATGTGGAAGTATAAGCTGAATAAACCCTTTCCTCCCCAACTTGCTTCTTTATGATGTTTTGTGCAGGAATAGAAATCCTGACTATGTCCTGACTACGACAGTGTACCTTCTTCTCCTCAGGCTCTTCTCCATTTCCATCCCTGCAGTTTTTTTTTTTTTTTTTTTTTTTTTCAGACAGGAACAATTATGGGTCATTGTTTTGACTGTGGGATAGCAATCTCATCCCTTGCTTGATGTCATGTCTTTCCGCTGGAGTGAGCTCTAAAGTTCCCTCTCCCCACTGTAGGACATTACATCAGAGTCCAAATCCAAAAGTCCTGAGGGTCTCTTAGCTCTCAAGTCTCTGATACATTTTGGAGGGTCATCCCAACAACCTATCTCCTGAGGTGTCTTGATTTCATTCTTTCTGCTGGCCCTCAGGGCTTCAGTCCTTTTCCCCTACCTAATACTAGATTATCTTTCCTCCCCTATTCCCTTTCCTGCTCAGTTCCCTCCCTCCCTCCCTGCTTTGTAGAAGTAACATTTGCATAGGTTGAGAAATGTGTTATGCAAATAATGCTGTGCAGTGGCTCAAAATTCTCCTTCTGAACATCAAAGAATTCTATGTCTGCAGCATTCAGATAGTTTTTAGTAGATTAGAGCTTCATATATTTCAGTATTGTGGCCAAGTGTTTCTCTTAGGGTCTTTATGACGTCTGTCCTCTAGCTTTCATAGTTTCTCTTGAGAAGTCTGGTGTAATTCTGATTGGTCTGCCTTTATATGTTACTTGTCCTTTTTCCCTTACAGCTTTTTGGAATCTTTCTTTTTTTCAAGTATTGAGTGTTTTGACTATTATGTGTCTGGAGAAGTTTCTTTTCTGGTCCAATTTATTTGAAGTTCTGTAGGCTTCCTATATATTCATGGTCATCTCATACTTAAGGGCAGGGAAGTTGTCTTCTATGATTTTGTTGAAGGTATTTACTGCTCCTTTTAGTTGATATTCTTCACCTCTTCTACACCTATTATCCTTAGGTTTGGTCTTATTATTGTGTCCTGGATCTCATGGACATTTAGGGTCAGGAGATTTTTTGGTTTTTGCATCTTTTCTGACTGTTTTGTTTGTTTTATATGTTGTTTTTGGCATTTGAGATCCTCTCTTCCATCTCTTGTCGTCTATTAGTGATGCTTGCATCTGTGACTCCTGATTTGGTTTTTTCCTTTTTTTTTCACCAGGGTTGTCTTTTGTGTGTGTGTGTGTGTGTGTGTGTGTTTTTTTTTTTTTTTGTTTCTATTTCTGTTTTTAATTCCTTTATCTGTTTGGGGTGATTTCTCCTGGTTCTCCTGTAATTGTTTTAGGGAGTTATTTACATGCTTGTCAAAGATCTCCATCATCATCATGAAGTATGATTTCAAGTCTAGGTCTTGTTTTGCAGGTTTGTTTTTCAATCCACTACTTGTTGTGGTGGGAGATCTGGGTTCTGATGTGGCCAAGTTGCCTTGGTTTCCATTGCTTAGGTTTTTTTCGACTTTCTTCTTGCAATCTTGTTGTCTGTGATTATAGGTATTCTTGATGTCTCTGACTGGAGCCTGTCTCTCATGTGGATCTGAGGGTCCAGAGGCTCAGGAAGAAAACTGCTTCTTGATGTTTGTTTCTTTATGGGCAGGGCAGGTAGTGGATTCTGATTGCAGTAACTCTGTTCTGTCTCCATAGGCTCAGATAGGAGAGCTCTTGCAAGACTTTTCTGGGGGCTCAGCCGTGTGCACCCGGCCCTCTCACTGGGCCAGAGAGGACCTGATTCCACAGTTCACCACCCTATCTGTTCAGATCACCAGGTGTTCCCTCCCAGAACAGCTGGTTAGTGTATTTGCAGGCTTAGGGCTTACCACGGGATCAGGTGGGACAGCACTTGAAAAACTTCTCTGAAGGCTGAGCTGTGTGCAGGCAGGTCCTGAGTCTTGATCATGGCCAAGTGTTTGAAGCATCTTTCATATAATTCAATAAGCAGTTGTAATATATGCTTATATAACACTTTAATTAATATATAAATTACTGAGGCAGTCTAGAACATATAAACAAATATTGACCCCTCCTCATATGCCCTTAAAGTCAACAGTTTTATTTTATTCTTATGTGCATTCAAACTGATGCTCATCCTGCAACCCGTGTTACTACCAAAGATTCAGAGGAAGAGTATGGTTTATTATAAGAAGTCTAGTTTTATTTTTATATTAATTTACTAATTTTAGAAAACAATCAATTGTACTGGGTGATTATGTGTCAACTTAACACAAGTTAATGTCATCAAAAAGAAAAGAGCCTCTGCTAAGTAAATATCTCCATGAGATTCAGATGTAAGGTATTCTCTCTATTTGTTATCAGTGGGGAAGGGCCCAGCCTATTTAGAGTGGTTCCACCCCTGGGCTGGTGATCCTGGGTTCTGTGAGAAAGTAGGCTGAGCAAGCCATGAGGAGCAAGCTATAATTTGTACTCTTCCATAGCCTCTGCATCAGCACCTGCCTCCAGGTCCAGACCTGCTGAGTTTCCATCTTGATCTTTCCCAATGATAGACAATGATCTGGAAGTGTAAGCTGAACAGCACTTTCCTTCCCAACTTGCTGTTTGGTCATGCAGTTTCATCCTAGCAATAGAAACCCTAAGGCACAGTTATACTGTCATGCTGATGACTTGCCATTATTTTACTCTGGGGTTTTTTTTTCAGAGCTGCATATGCTGAACAAGTATACCCCAGAATATTGATTCTGAAAAAGTGAAGTCTTTGCTGTAATGACCTGATACTGTAATGTAGAAGTCTTTGGAACTTGCTTTTGTCTAAACATAGACTTTCCCACTCACATTTCAGTTCCAAAAATAATGACTTTGATACTAAATTATATGAATAAATGCCAGGGCCAAAGCTTGGGTTTGTTCCCCAAATAGCTCATAAACAAATTGTCCCATTTATTCTATGTTATCAGTGCCACATGACAGTAACCTCTTCTCAGTTTCATGTCTCTGTCTCCTCAGAGTTCAGTACAAATCTCCCTTAGCACCTGACTCTCCAGAGCTCCTTTCTCCCTACCAGAATTCCTGTCTCCCATTTCTTCCTCAGCTCACTGGCCAATCAGAGTTTTATTGACAGGTAATATTTTCATACAACACACAAGAGGATTTCTTTACAGTCTGCAAGGCTTTGGAAAATCAGGTAAGGCAAGCACTGTGTAATGAGTGAGTCTAGGTGATGAGGGCAGAAGAAGACACGTAAGGATGCAGGCATGATGGCCAGGCTCATGTGGTTTCAGATGACAGGCAAAGACCCACTGAGAAGTAGACTAGAAGTTACCGTATAACACTGTTGCAAAGCACTTGACTGCATTTTGTCAATACCATAGTGCTTTATGGTAAGAAAGACAGAAAAGCAAACATGTTGGGGGGAATTTTAAAGCAAGCTCTCACTCACTTGCCTTTATCCATGTTTACAGCGAATCATTTGAGAAAAACAGGTCAAAAGAGTTTTAAATATTAAAGTCTGGACAAAAATTGGTGCAATGAAGCAATGATTTCGTAGATGAGCTTCACGAAAATGAGCCACTACTCCTTAAAGTATGACAGTACAAAAGATAGGAGGAATGAATCTCAGCCATTCTGTGCAGAGGAAGTTTATAATCTAGCAACATGGTTGCCCTAACAGGAGATCACCTTCAAAGATATGATCCAACTAGAAAGAAAGCATGCCCTGGATTACACTGATCTGACTAGAATAAGACATGCCTTTAGTACACACCTTCAATCCCTAATAATGAATGTAAGATTATATTGTAGAAGGAAGTAGCTGGGCAGAAGAAGTGATGAATCAGAGAAACGTTTGACAGAATGTGTCTGATACAGGATACTGTTGACTCATACAAGGACAGCAGAGGAAGAGAGGCTACTTAAGAGTAAAGAAAGTGGTGTGGTAGGTAATGTGTTTGTGTGTGTGTGTGTGTGTGTGTGTGTGTGTGTGTGTGTGTCTGTCTGTCTATGTGTGTGTGTGTGTGTGTTTGAGAGAGAGAGAGAGAGAGAGAGAGAGAGAGAGAGAGAGAGAGAGAGAGAGAGAGAGAGAGAGAGACTGTTTAATTGGGACAGTTTTACATAAGCAGGTTACAGAGACAAAGGGGAAGGCTGGATATGCTAAAGAATGAGAATCCAGAAGAATGAATGGAAAGCATTGCCAAGATAGTATGAGGCAAGGTAGAACAATTTAGTCCCAAGCTGAGGAAATCCATATGGAAACAGTCAGCTTGGAAGATTTAATTGTATATAGACTAAAAGCATTCAGCCCCAGGTCTAGGGATAATTACAACAGAGTAAAAGATGCTCTGGGCTCAGCCCACGCTATGTCTTCACACAACTTGGGTACAGCTCTTATGTCATCCCTTTATCTGAGGAAACAAAAGTGACATTTACAATTCTGGGATTTAGGGTATAAAGAAGTAGTGTTAAAAGACTACTGAGAGAAAGGAGAGGCAGGCTTGCCCATTGAACAGGACTCCATAGCTTGCTGAGGAGTTTCAGACATCTACAAACTCAGAAGCCACTGCGATCATGGTCTAAGTTGGGCTAGGTACTATTCAAGCTGGCAATAGGCCTTGGATATCTAAGTGATTCCAGTGTTCCAAGATGCAGAACCTGAGAGTTGGAGGATTGTATAGGTGTTCACCATGATTTCAAAGGAAAAAATGGAGACCAAGATGTGTAGCTAGCTCACATAGCCTTTAGCAAGCAGGAGAGTGGGGAATTATGAAGAAAAGATGGAAGCCATAGATGCACTGAAAATAAGCACTGTAAATTAGAGATGCTAGGTCTTTGGACAGTTTGCTCAGGAATTCACAGAATAAATCCTTGATGGTTGTAGCCATCAAGAGTACAGAGACAAAGCTGCTGGAATCTCTTGAATTACAAATCTTTCTGTTTTGCCCCATATTTTGACTATGGAACTACTGGTATTCCTGTTATATTTTAGTCATTTGTTTCCTGTTCTCCTCTGTACACCTTCATTTCTTCTTTTTGGAATTAAAAATATTTATGCTGCGTCAGTGTGTGTGGAAACAGTGCACTTTCACTTGGATTTTTCATGGGACTAAAACTAAGTTTTCTTTTTCCTTGTCCTTTTTCTTTCTTACTTCCTCCCTTCCTCCCATCTCTCCCTCTTCCGTTTCATTTCTTTCACCCTCCCCTCTCTCTGTCTCCCTCACCTCCCTCTTTCTTGTCTCAGAGAAGATGTTAAACTTGGACTTTTGAACTACTTTTGGATCACTTGTGGAGTCTTAGCCATGTACTAAATGGATTTTACAATGCAAAATAGGCAAAGCTTCTGAGGCCCTGTGAGACAGCACAGTATGCTTTAAATATGAATTGTGCTAAATTAGGAAGTAAGCTGGAGATTCATTTGGAGAAAAATAATAGACTGAAGTCCAAAGCTTGTCTTACACTCAGAAAGAGAGAATGGTTCAGGAGAACACCCGGAATGAACAAACTCCAAAGCCCCTTCCGGAAAAGATGAATAGGAATGTATGGGGTTTGTGTAGGAAAACATATAAAAATGATTAAAAATGACCACTTAAAATATTGGATATCGAATCTATTTTGGTTGTTTTCCTTTAGGAAAATGCAGTGAATTTTAACTATTTAAAAACATTATTTCAATGCTATGGCAGACAAGAAATGAAGCTTAGAAGTTGTCTATGTTAAATTATAAATTACCACATAAATTTATGGCAAATATCTGGGATGGAGTCATATCTGTTGTTTCTCATAAACTTTATACACATATGGTTTTAGATGCACACCCTGGTTTAATCTGAATGAAATATAAGTAGACATGGCAGGATCGCATTTGGTAGTGTTTATCAGAAATAATCAGACATGAATCCTGATTTTGACGGACTAGAATACATTAAGGAAACTCTCTGATGTAGAGATAATCCCAACAAAGACAGAGGTCACAACACAATGGATTGTAACGTTATGCATATGTTAAGCTAGACCCTTGCTAAGCATGTGTTTTACTCTTTGTGTAGACAGAAGGTGAAAGGCACCATGGTTTTCTCTTTTACATGGAATAAATTCATTATACCCTAAGATATCAGTGACAAATCGGTTTTCTTGCAAGTTATTAAACTTGCACCTTTATAGCACTTGTCTTTTTACCTTTTTTCTTTATTGCAGCAAAGAGGTTGAAGCTAGATTGGTCCTCTCCAGTCCCTGCTTTTATTTTGATACACTGACTTTAGGAAAGCAATTTTTCTTTGAAAGGGCTAATGGGACAAAGGGCTAATGGGTGGTACATTCAAATTGGGGACCAACTGCACTGAAAATAGTAGGGACAGTGCATTCCAATTCTATTGACAGCCCTGCTTTTCTCACTCATGGGTCAATTTCTTTAGGTAAGCAGAAAATGACAAAAATCTACTCAACAAAGATGACAAATGACAAAGTTGTTCAGAATAAGGTTCTCAGAGAGAAGAGGGGATATGTGTGTGTGTGTGTGTGTGTGTGTGTGTGTGTGTGTGTGTGTGTGTGTGTGTGTGCCTCTACCTCACCTGGAGACTACTACGGTGAAGAATGAAGCCACAGATTTATTGCTTAGATAAGAGCACAGAATATAGTCCCCAAACCACAGGCACTAGAGAAGAGTGGAATCAAGTATAGGACTGTGGGTACATTGATACCAGGTAGATGACATTTGTGCTCACCCTGAACCATGGTATCAGTTGGATGCAAAGGTGGTGACCCACTTTCCAGAAAAATAAGCATCTGGAACAAGTGATGGGCATGCTTTCTGGTAAGTGTCTGCATAAGACTGCTTCTGCTGAGGCTAGGGCACATAGTTTATTGTCGCTAAGGCATTTCAAAGTCAACTGGATTTAAAATCAGGAGATAAATGATTTAAATCCCAACTCATTATTTCATCATTCCATATTCACATTCCACTGAGGGTTTTGGCTTATAGAGATAACTGTACAAATCTAAGAGATTACGACAAGGATTCGGTAAAATGTACACAGAGTTCCTGGTTCAAAATAACTGTGTTCTGTATGTGCTATTTCATCTTCAACTGAGCAATGGATGCTATAAATATATGCAGCTGGTCCTTCTCATTTTCTTCTGGAAACCTCTATTTATTCCAGCAATGTCTTCACCATGTAGCTACAAAACACAAAAAAGTAAAGAAAACACAGAATAGCTATTCACAATTGCTTAATTACGAGATATACAGAGCCAATGCCATTAGATATTTATATATTTCTATATGCTTATCATAAACACTTCTGTTAATAAGCTTTATAGTCTATATTTTCAATAAATATACATGTGTAGACTATCTGTTATAAAGTGCAGATTATTGCAAAAATTACGAAATCATAATGGTCACTCCTACTTTTGTTACTTTTTATGAAGGTTTAGGTTCTTCTTGACTCACTATCTCCTTTTTTACCTTTTTGCATTGTTATACTTGTACAGCTTTTAGAGAATATTAAAAATGCACACAGTCTGCTACAAGTTTGAGTTTACATACTCAAAATATTCAGATACCTTTTTTTTGGCTCTCATAGGTGTTTTGGATTGTTGGGTTTTTGTTGTCCAACATCTATCTTATTAAGGCTACAGTGGTCCTTGCAAGAAAGATAGATACTGGAAAGTTGCCCAAGAACGACAAAGACCTAGTAATTAAATCCACAGACAAGGCCAGCAAGAAGTGGTCAAAAGGCAAAGCTTAACAATCCATTCCTGTTTGACAATGCTGCTTACAACAAGCTGTAATGAAGTTTTTTTTTTTTTCTTACCACTTTATTTTTAAAAAAGAGGGATACATAAACAGATTTTTAAAGGCATTTTGGTATAACACTATATGAATATTTTGTCAGTACTTAAACCATGAGTTTATTACTCCACCTGTGGTCCCTGAGAAACTGAAGATTCGCGGTTCATTGGCCTGAGATGCCCTTCAGGAGTTACTTCACAATAGGCTTATTAAGCTTGTTTCAAAGAACAGAGCCCAAGTAATTTACACCAAAACCACAAAGCAGGCAGTTGCCTCAGCTGCAGGGAAACATGTATAAACAAGTTTAATTAGATGTATATGTGAAAAAATAGAACTTTGTTAAATTATCTCAGGAAATATTTTATCGTAAGTATTAAATAAATTCAAACTAAAGCATTTTACATATTTATTTATTTGTATATTTTGTTTGTTTATTTGAAACAGGGTTTCTCTGTGTAGTCCTAGCTTTTCTGGAACTCACTCTGTAGAACAGACTGATCTTGAACTCAGAGATCCATTTGTTCCTCCCTCTCAAGTACTGATATTACAGGCATGTCCCACCCACCACCACTCAACATTAAACTTATGTGTCAACTTGTGTTTGTGTACGAACACAGGGGGATGCATGTGTATATTTTATACACATCAGAGGCTAAGGCAGAGCATCCAACTTTGTTTTACTCTTCAAATGTCTCTTATGGCAAATGATCATGTATATCAGAGTGGTTGTGCCCATGAGCATTTGAATTAATTTTTATGTTTTGCAGTAGGCATTGCAGAATCATAAGGAAGATACCGAAAAGCTTTTGTTCTTAATGTGATACTGCAAAGAAGAGGATGAAGGTACAATACATTTCTTTTTAAAGATACTTTCATTTATTGATGTAACATTTGTCCCATGTATTATATTCTGTTACAGTTTCTCCTGTACCTACTCCTCCGAGATTCTCCCCATGTCCCTTCCCATCCAGATTCACTGGCTCTCATAGAAAACAGTCTTGTAAGTGGTAATAAGAAAATAAAACAAAAAACCAAAAACCCCAAGCAATCCACATCAGTGTAAACCAGAGCACACACACACACACACACACACACACACACACACACACACACACACACACAACACAACACAAAACCAAACAACAGAAGGAGGAGAGTCTAAGAAAAAGTCCAAGAAACAGAAATGGACTCAGAGACTCTCATTCTCACACTGAGGAATCCCATAGAAACACTAAATCGAAAGCCACAATATGTATATGAAGGATCTATAAAAGAGGTGGGGGGAGAGAAGGGGGAAGAGAGGCAGAGAGAAAATAAATTATATATTGTACATAAATAAAACAAAATAAAATTATAAAGACAAAACAAAACTTGAGATGTAAGTATGCAATGAGGAAGGCCCAAAGATGCTTTGAGTTTGTTTTCTGTTGAACAGGTGCTGTGCATACAGCTTACCTTTAGAGTAGTTTGTTTCTAAATTGAGACTCCATTTTAGAAAACTAAATGTTCATTGGTAAGTTATTATCGGTAGGCAACATCCTCTGGGTTAGGAATGGGAGTATGTGTCTGCTTCTCATTTAAGCTCTGGGAGTCTATCCACTGCAGTACCAAGTAGGCCCTGGGCATGCTGCCTCAGTCTCTGAGTTCATGTGTGCATCAATCCTGTCGACTTAGAAGGGCTTGTTTCTTTAATGTCCTCTATGCCCTCTGCCTCTGGTACTCTACCCACTCCCTTTTCTGCAGAGTTCTCTGAGCTGTGAAGAGAGGGATTTGATGGAGACATCCCATTTAGTGTTGGGTGTTTTAAGGTCTGTCATTCTTTTCACATTGTCTGTAGATTGCTATATTTGCTACCATTTGCTACAGCGGAAAGCTTCTCTGACAATGGCTGAGCAAGACATTTATCTATGAGTATACTAGACAGTCATCAGGAATCATTTTACAGCCACATTCCTTTAGTAGGACAGTAGTATTTGGTTTTACCCTGGGTCTCTGAGCAATCTCATTTCAGATGTTTGGTCACCCAAGCCATACTGGCTATTGGTCCCCGTTTTGTATAGTGGGCTTGTTTGTTTACTTCCACAAACTCTGTGCTATATAACTCTAGCACATTTAAGTGATTGGCCACTATTATAGATCAAAGGGTTTATAGCTGGTTTGATGTTTCAGTTTCTTCTTTGGTAGCATGCAAGAACCTTCTGAGGCCAAAGATGCTAGCTACCACATAGGTTTAAAGGCTCTATGCGAGTACAGCTTTATTTCTTCATGTTCTGTGGGTTGTGCAGGTGTTATCTTCAGCAATGGGGCCTAATAGTCAGTGTGTAGAGAATAACCTTAGGCTGAGGTATTAAGGCATTCATATGTAACCCATTTGGGCAGTAACTCATTTAGATGTCACTCATTCTAAGCACAAGAACTTTCATTTGGAGACAAGGGCTCTATAATTATGCACGTCTCCACCCACTCTTTGGGTCTATTTAGCTCTTCACATATGTGTATGTTTTAGAAATCTTCTACTATATTTGATTTTTATATTTCCCACAAGTTGCTCTTAAATTTGTTTTTATCACATACTCCCTTTCTCGTTCCTTCTCTCCAGATTCCCACTTGATCTTCTTATTCCATCCCCTCCACAACCATCCATAATGATCTATTGTATTTTCCTTTCCTATAGAGACCTGTCTGCACTTCCTAGTCTCTTACTCTCTGCCTAACCTTTGTGGTTATATCAATTTTACCTCAGTCATAGTTGACTTAATAGCCAATATCTAAAAAGTGAGTGCATACCAGCTTCATATTTCTAGGTCTAGGTTATTTTACTTGGGATGATGTTTTTTTTTTTTTTTCTAGTTCTACATATTTGCCTGTGAATTTCATTTTCAGTTAATTGCTAAATAATCATCATTTTGTAAAAGTGTATCACAATTTCTTTATCAATTATTTCTTTCTATATTTTTTGAAAATAAAATTTATTATAATTGCTTAAATAATTGAAATTTCTTAGTTTTATAAGTTGACTTGTGTCAACTCCAAGATAAATATATTGCAGTTTTTATTGCCCCCAATACCTCACAATGGGACCTTATTTTGAAATGAGGTTATTACAGTTAGAATTATTAGCATAATATCATACTGAAGTAAAATAAGCCACTAATCTAGTAGTTCTTACAAAATGTTCATGTAACGACACAGAGACAGAGAAACATGCCATGTAAAAATGGAGGTAGAAACAGTTAGGTAACTGCCCACCAAGGAATGGCTGTGTTACTAGAAGTTTTATTTGAAAAATGGTTCATCTATGTTTCCATCTGGGTTCAGACTTTATGTTAGAGTGGCCCAAATATTTAATGAAGCTGAAATGATGGTTGCGGGTAACCTTATTTCTTGCTCATCCTAAAGCATTTCACCAATATCCTTACAAATCACCTCTTGAATTCAGGACAAGTCTTCCTTATGTATCTTGGTATCTCATCATGGTAGCTGATCATATGCATGTACAGGGAGATGCGGTGGGGCAAGAGAGGCCAGTGTAAGTTTTGGTTGTATACTCACCCTAGCTTCTTCCAAATTATTCACTTTACATCCCAATATTAGCTGCCTCTCACTCTCCAGTACCTCTTTATGCAGAATTTTTCTCACATTGCTTCCTCTCCTTCTCCTATGAGGAGGGGCCCACCTCTAGGAATAAGCCCCCCCAGAACTCCACCCCCACCACATCAGGTGTGGACAAATAGACACATCTTCTCCTACTAAGGTCGTACAAGAGTTGCCCATTTAGAGGAACAGGATCCATAGGCAGGCAGGCAGGCAGTCAACAGATTCAGGGGAGAGCCCACACTTTTGTAGTTTGGAGCCTCTACAATAACACCAAGAAATTTATCTGCTATATATTTTTTTGGGTCCTAGGTCCATCTTGAACTCATGCTTTAGTGCCCAAGGGTCACAATAAATTGACTTTGATGGCCTTTCTATGGAGTTCTCTCATCTTTGGTCCCTCAGTCCTTCCTATACCTTTTCCATAACACTCTCAAGTCCCACCTAATGTTTGGCATCTGATTCCATTTGTTGTTGGGCAGAGCACTCAGAGGGCAGTTATCCCAGGTTCCTGTGTACAAGCATAAGAGAATGTAATTAATAGTGACAGGGAGTGGTTCTTGTCCATGAGCAGGTCTCAATTTGGGCCAGTCATTAGTTTGCCATTCCATCAGCCTTTACTCTACATTTGTCCCTGCACATTTTGAAAGCAGGTCATATTTGAGTGGAAAGTTTTGTGGGTGGGTTGCTGCTCTCATCCTTCCACTGGGAGTCTTACCTAGCTACAGGAAGTGGCTAATTTAGGATCTATATCCCACAATGCTAGGAGTGTCAGCTAGAGTTGCTCCTGTAAACCTCTAGGGCTCCTTTCCATTTTAGGTCTTGGGCACATCTTAGAGAATGCCCCCCATCAGCTAATTTCTCTTCTTTCTGCCCTCTTCTCCTAACATCTGATCCTCCCACACACCACACTCCCATCACCTTCCCTTTTCCACCCAATTTCCTCTTTCCCTTCACATCTAACATTTATTTTGTTTCCCCATATGAGGATTCAAATATCCTCCTTTGGTAACTCTTTGCTATTTGTCTTCTTTGGGTCTTTTGATTATAGCATGGTTATCCTGTATTTTATAGCTAATATCCATGTATAAATGAGTACATACCATGCATGCCATTTGAAGTCTAAGTTACCTCACTGAGGATGAAATTTTCTAGTTTCATCCATTTGCCTGCAAAATTAATGATGTCATTTCTTTTAATAGCTGATTAGCATTCCAAGGTGTAAAAAAACCACATTTTCTCATCCATTCTTCAATTCATAGAAATCTAAGTTGTTTCTAGAATTTGGCTATTATAAATAAAGCTTCTGTGAAGAAGGTTAAGCAAGTATCCTTGTGGAATGGTGGAGCATTTTTTTCTTCATAAGTCCAGAAGTGATGTAGCTGGGTCTTGAGATAAAACTATTCTCAGTTTTCTGATAAATCACCAAATTGATTTCCAAAGTGGTTATACCAGTTTGTACTCCTACCACCAATGAGAGAGTTTATCTGATTTTATGTTAAGGTCTTTAATCCATTTGGACATAATTTTTATTCAGGGTGACAAATATGGATCTAATTGCATTATTTTACATGCAGATATTAAGTTAGATAAGTACCATTTGTTGAAGATGTTCTCACTTTCCCATCATATAGTCTTGGCTTCTGTGTTAAGAATCAAGTGTCCATAGGTCCCTAGGTTTATTTCTGGGTTGTCAATCCAAATTCCCTGATCAACCTGTGGTTTTCTATATCAACACTATCCAGCTTTTTATTACTATTGCTCTGTAGTACAGTTTGAAGTCAAGGATAGTGAATGCTTCAGTACTTTTACTGTTCAGGATTGTTTTAGCTTTTCCTAAGTTTTTTGTTCCATATGAACTTGGGAATTATTCTTTTTGGGTCTGTAAAAATCATGTTGGAGTTTTACTGGGCATTGCATTGAATCTATAGGTTAGTATTGGTAAGATGTCTCTTTTCACTATGTTAATCCTGTGGATCTATGAGCACGGGAGATCTCCCCATCTTCTGGTGTCTTCCTCAACTGCTTTCTTCAGAGGCTTAAAGTTCTTGTCATACAGGACTTACTTACATGGTTAGACTTACACCAAAATATCTTATTTGTGGCTATTGTGAAGGCTATTGTCTTCCTAAATTCTTTCTCAGCCTGTTTGTCTCCTGTGTAAAGGAGGGCTACTGAATTATTTGAGATAATTTTGTATCCACCCATTTTACTGAAGGTGTTTATCAGCTGTAGGAGTTTTCTGGGAATTTTTCTTGGGGACCACTCATATATCAAATCATATCATCTGCAAATACTGATACTTTGAGTTCTTTTCCAATTTGTGTCCACTTGATCACCTTTAATTGTTTTATTACTCTATCAGAACTTCAAATACTATATCAAAGATGATAGGGAAAGAGTACACAGCCTCGTCTCTGAGTTTTTGGAAATGCCTTGAGTTCCCTTCCATTTAAATTGATCTTGGCTATTGGTATTGCCTTTATTGTGTTTACTATGAATTTTGTATCCCTGATCTCTCCAAGACTTTTAACATGAAGAGATCTTGAATTTTGTCAAAGGATTTTCCCACATCTAATGAGCTGATAGGATTTTTTTCTCTCAGTTTGTTTTTATGATATATTATGATTGTTTTATGATGATTGTGATATTTTCATACATTGAACTACCTTCGTATCTATGGAATGAAACTTACTTGATTGTGGTAAATAATATCTTTTATGTGTTCTTGGATTTTGTTTATGAGTATTATACTAAGTATTATTGCATCAATGTTTATAGGGGAATTGTTCTGAAATTCTCTTCCTTTTTCAAGTATTTGTGTAGTTTAGTCATCAGAGGGACTGTGGCATCATATACTGGGTTCAGCAATGTTCTTTCTGTTTTTATTTTGTGTAATAATTTGAGGAGTATTGGTATTAGATCTCCTTTGAAAGTCTGGTAGAATTCTTTGCTAAAGTTATCTGGCCCAGCAATTTTGTTGGTTGGGTATTTTTAATAACTACTTCAATCGCCTTAGGAGTAAGAAGACTATTTAGATGGTTTACCAAATCTTGATTTAACCTTGGTAATTTGCATTCTAGATACAAATTTTATTTATATTTTTCTATTTTATTGAGTACAGGCTTTTGAAGAAAAACTGTTTTTCAGGTATACTTTTTATTCATTAGTATGAGACTTCTCCAGTTTTGTTAGAAAGTGCTATGTATTTTCATCTTAGCACTATTTTCATAGTATCCCATAAATTTGGGTATGTTGTGCCAATATTTTCATTGAATTCTAGACAGTCTTAAATTTATTTCTTTTCTGGCTAAGTAATCATTGAGTAGAGCTATTCAGTTTCTGGGAGTACATAGGCTTTCTGTTATTTCTATTGTTGAAGTCCAGCTTTAATTCTTGGTTATCTAATTATACATAAGAGGTTCTTTCAATTGTCTTATATCTGTTGAGGCGTGCTTTGTTATTGTTTATATGATCAATTTTGGGGAAGATTCCATGAGGTGCTCAAGAGAAGGTATATTATTTTGTGTTTGGGTTAAATGTTCTGAAGATATCTATTAGATCTACTTGAATTATAACAAGTGGTAGTTTTAATTATTTCTCTATTCAGTCTCAGACTTGTCCATTGTTGAGAGTGAGGTATTGAAGTCTCCCACTATTAATATGTGAGGTTTGATGTATAATTTAAGCTTTAGTAATATTTTTTAATGTATGGATACTCTTGCATTTGTGGCAGGGTTTTTCATAGTTGAGATATCATCTTGATAAATTTTTCCTTTGATGAGCATGAAAGATTTTGCCCCATCTCTTTTTTTTTTTTTTTTTTGGAAAATCTATTTTATTAGATATCAGAATGACTACACCATCTTGCTTCTTATATAAATTTGCTTTGCAAACCTTTTTCAGGCCTTTAATTTGAGATAATTTATATCTTTAGTGCTGAGATATGTTTCTTGTATATAGTTGAATGATGAATTCTGTTCAAGCATCTATTCTGTTACCCTGTGTATTTTTATTAGTGAACTGAGTCTATTCATGTTGAGAGATGTAAATAATGATTGTTACTTCCTGTTATTTGATGTTGGTGGTAGTGTTATGTTTTTTATGTGTGTTTGTGTCTTTCTCTTCTATTGGTTTTAATGCTGTGAAATTATTTATTTATTTTTTTTGTGTTTTCTGGAGTGTAGTCCACTACGTTGGATTGGTGCTTTCCTTCTAATATCCTTTGCATTGCTGAGTAATTAGAAAAATAATAATGAAATTAGGTTTTGTAATTAAACTCTTTGCTTTCTTCATCAATGGTGATTGAATCTTTTACTGGATGTAGCAGTCTGGGCTAACATCTTTTATCACTTAGGTTATGCAAGACTTCTACACAGGCCCTTCTAACTTTTAAAATCCCAGCTGAGAAATCATCTGTAATTCTGATACATCTGTGTTCATATGTTACTTAGCCTTTCTCCTGTACAGCTTTTAATATTGTTTCTTTTTTCTGTACATTTGGTACTTTGATTATTCTGTTACAGTTGAATTTTCTTTTCTTGTCCAATGTGTTTGATATTTTGTATGTTTCTTGTACATTTATAGGGGTATGTTTCTTTACTTTAGGGAATTTTTTTTTTACAATATTGTTGAAGATATTTATATGTCCTTTGAATTAGGAATTTTCTCATTTTTCTATTCCTATTATTCCTAGGTTTGATGTTTTCATGGTGTTATACATTTTCGAAATATTTGTTGTCAAAAACATTTTATATCTTTATTTCCTTTGACTTATGTATTGATTTCTTCTATTATACCTTCTACAGCTGAGTTTCTCTTACTAATGTCTATAGTTCCTGTTCTCATTCTTAGGTTTTCCATTTCCAGGATTGCTTCAGTTTTCTTTTTGATTTTATACATGATGAAAATTTATTTAAGTTATACATGAAATTAGCCCCCATATGCTTAATTTCCTGAGTTCATCCTATTTTTATATATTATCTATTTAAATAGTTATAATATTATATTTATTTATTATCTACCAGTAAAACTTCATTTCCTGAGATTAGGACTATCAGAATTTATTTTGTTGACTTCCTGAAAAATAAGTTTCTTTCAGAGTACTGATCTTTTCTTTGCCCAAAGTGTTATTTATTTCCTTAATTGTCTCAGCTTGCCCAATATTTCTTGAAATTTAGGGCAAAAAGATTTTTTTTACATGTTCTTCACGATGGGTTTCTTAAGCATCTTTTATGTCTTAATGATTGTGCTCATTTCAAGATGGAGTGCAAGTCAAAATCCTAGCACCAAATTACTTCACCCATTTAGTTTTTTTAACAGTTCAAAGCATGCTGATGCATGGAGGAATTCAAGGGGGCAAAATTAAATCAGAAAGCTTCACTATATGACTTGAGTTAATTTTTTTTAATTAAACAACTTTATTTTAAAAAACAAAGATAAATGTACAGATTTTAAGCAATTTTGCATAAAAGTATATGAATACATTTTTGTCAGTACTTGTTTTTTTTTTAAAGGTTTGATAGTGTGCATTAAGATCTTACTAGTTACAGTGAGCATAAAGTACATGTAAAGCAAGATGTAACCTGGAAATAGTCAAAGTTTCCTTGGTGTGTAAAGATTAAGCATAATGGTTTTATTTATTTATTATGTATAAGTACACTGTAGCTGTCTTCAGACACACCAGAAGAGGGCATCAGATCTTATTACAGATGGTTGTGAGCCAGCATGTGGCTGCTGGGATTTGTACTCAGAACCTCTGGAAGAGCAGTCAGTGCTCTTAACCAGAGCCACCTCTCCAGCCCCTCAGTTTTCATTTTATTCATTTCTTCCAACTTTTCAGGTCCTGGAAAGTTTTCTTCATATCTTCCTCCTGTTTTAATGTATTTTCCCACATTTCTTTAATAAATTTATTCATTTTCTCTCTAAAAGTCTCAATCATCTTTTTAAGATTGGACTTCAAATTATTTTTCTGTACTTTATTTTTATTAAGATAGCCAGGGTTTGCTCTTAGAAGATTGTTGGGCTCTGATGTATTGACCTGCGACTTGTTGATTGTGTTCTTATGTTGTCCTTCACACTTCTGGTTTTACATGGCTTTGCCTGAATGGTCCTGATAGACTTCTCAGGAAGGCAGCAGAGCCATGGTCCAAGGAGTGTAGGTCAGGTTACTTGACTCTGCTGGTTTGCCTCAGTCAGACCACTTTGGCAAGTAATTGTTTGGGCAATATTTCAAGTTTGTAGTTCTTGGGGCTACCTGAGTCCTCTATGGGGATGCAGGGTACTCTTGGAGTCCCATAAAACTCTTCAGGGTCAAAGCCCAGAGCTAAACAATGAAGTTAAGAGGAAAATGCACAACTCACCTCTGTCAGTTATGTCTTGGGTAGAACTAACTATAGAAGGAGCTGGTAGGGCAAGATATAGGCTTAATGTTTTCAGAACCTAACTTAAGAAGGGTTCTTCAAAAATTTAACCTTCCTTCTAGCTCACCACCTACTAGAAGTAGTGAAAAGGAAAGGTTAATAGGGCAAAGGAGGATGTGGATATATTTAGAAATAGTTCTTTGGGATAATTCCAATCTTCATTGTCAGAATATTAGCAGTCCAGTTGACATGAATCAGCAGCAGTAGCTCAATCCATTCATAAACACCATTCACAAATCAACAAAGGCAGTTCAATCCAGAAGAAACTGAGAGTCTCTGCCAATCAGTTTGAGACTGTGGAAGTAGCAAGAAGCCACCAGAATATCAAAACAATATCTTTATTGTCTTTTTTCTATGAAGTCACAACAAACAATGGTCAGTGAAGAAGGCAGGGGAAAACAATGCCACAGCATTGTCAATGAAGACCAATTGTCAGCAAAGCCTAACAGAGACCAGCAAAGAGTGGCAAGATGAACTAATTGTCCACTGTCTGGTGGGTTATAGTTATACACTTTCTAACTATTATGTGATCTCTCAATGATTTATCCTAGCAAAACAACACATGCCCTTATTCCAGGCAGCTTCCAGAAAAACACTGTGTTTGTTCAAAGCAAAGCCCTATCCCACAAAACAATTATCAGAAGAATATCACATAACAAAACTGAATCTCCAAAGAAATTTTCACTTCATTAGGGTTTCAAGTTGGTTAGTTTCAGTTGGTTATGGAGAAGCAGGACACTCATGGAGACCTGTGAGGCTCCTCAGGGCCAAAGGATGAGCCTAGAGCTAGATCTATTCATTCTTCTGTTGGGGGACATCTAGCTGGTTTATAGCATCTGTCTGCCATAAATACGGCACCAATGAACATTGTTGTGTCATAATTTCTGATAGTATAATGTGACTTTTGACAGTATGCCCTAAAGGGGCACAGTTGGACTTTGAGGCAACCTGATTCCTATATTTCTAAAGAACCACTGCTTTCCATAGTAGCTTTGCAAATGTCCATTCCCACCAACAATTGATGAATGTTCCCTTATATTACATCCTCACTAGCATGAATGATCTTTTGTTTAATTGAACTTAGGAATTCTGAGGGATATAATATGACATCTCAAAGTATTTTTAATTTGTACTTTATTAAAGTTTAAGAATGTTTATATCCAATTTTCTGAGGTATCGCCAGACAGATTTCCAGAGTGGTTGTATTACCTTGCAACCCCACCAACAGTGGAGAAGTGTTCCTCTTTCTCCGCAGCCTCGCCAGCATCTGCTGTCATCTGAGTTTTGGATCTTGGCCAATCTGACTGGTGTGAGGTGGAATCTCAGGGTTGTTTTGATTGGCATTTCCCTGATGGCTAAGGATGTCGAGCAGTTCCTCAGATGTTTCTCGGCCATTCGGTGTTCCTCAACTGAAAACGTTTTGTTTAGCTCTGTACCCCATTTTTTAATAGGGTTATTTGATTCTCTGGTGTCTAGCTTTTTGAGTTCCTTGTACACCTTGGATATTAGGCCTCTATCTGATGTGGTGTTGGTAAAGATCTTTTCCCATTCAGTTGGTTGCCGTTTTGTTTCCTTGACGATGTCTTTAGCCTTACAGAAACTTTGCAATCTCATTAAGTCCCATTTGTTAATCTTTGACCTTAGAGCTTGAGCCATTGGTGTTTTGTTCAGGAAATTTTCTCCTGTACCTATGTGTTCTAAGGTTTTCCCTACTTTCTCATCTAATAGTTTCAGTGTATCTGGTTTAATGTGGAGATCTTTGATCCACTTACACTTGAGCTTTGTACAAGGAGATAAGAAAGGGTCTATTTTCATTCTTTTGCATGCTGAGTGCCAGTTGGACCAGCACCATTTGTTGAATAGGCTGTCCTTTTTCCATTGAATGTTTACTGCTCCTTTGTCAAATATCAGGTGACTATATACATGAGGGCTCATTTCTGGATCTTCTATCCTATTCCATTGATCCACATGCCTATTACTGTGACACTTTAATACACAACAAAGATATATGCACCACAATGTTCATAGCGGCTCTATTTATAATAGCCAGAAGTTGGAAGGAACCCAGATGTCCTTCAGAAGATGAATGAATACAAAAATTGTGGTACATATACAAAATGGAATACTACTCAGCCACCAGAAACGATGACTTAACAAAATTCTTAAGAAAATGGCTGCATCTAGAGAATATCATCCTGAGTGAGATAACCCAGTCACAAAAGAACAGACATAATATGCAGTCACTGATAGTGGGATGCTAACCCCAGAGGCTTGCACTCCCCCAGAAACAACTCACAGACTGTATGAAGTCCAAAAAATAAAGAAAACAAAAAAAATATACATATATTTACAAACAAGAAGACTTTGACTGTTTCCATGTTTTGTTTTGTTTTGTATGTACTTTACGCCTATTGTAACTATTGGGTTTTCAATGCGTACTGTCGGGCCCTTGAAAAAAATCAAGTACTGACTAAAAAAAATATATTCACATGGTTTTATGTGAAAAATTATTTTAATGTCAGAAAAAACAGTACTGACAAAAAAGTATAATTTTAAGCAAAAAATTTTTAAAATCTGTACATTTATCTTTGTTTTGTAAAATAAGGTCGTTTAAAAAAAAAGAATGTTTAACAAATTTTAAGTATTTCTCAGCCATGGGAATTTCCTCTTTGTTTAGATCTGTATATCATTTTCTTTGACCAACAATGAGTTTATTACCACTGATTAAAATAGCATAGAGAGGGATTACCTATGGAAACATGGGTAACTAGGGACTCAGTCAGTTGCATCAGCCTAGTCTATCTCAATTTTAAACTGTGTTTTTTTTTTTTCTTGAGTTTTTTATATATTTTGAACTTTAGTTCTCAATCAGATATATAGTTCGTAATAAAATTTCTCCCATTCTGTAGGCTGCTCTCTTGTTTAAATTATGGTGTCCTTTGCCATACATAAGTTTTTTAGTTTCATGAGGTCTTATTTATTAATTGTTAATATCAGTACCTATGCTAATGGTTTTCTGGGAAAAGCCTTTTCTATGCTAATGAGTTCAAGGCTGCTGTCTACTTTCTCATTTATCTGGATCAGTGTATCTGGTTTGTGTTGAGGTCTTTGATCCATTTGGACTTGAGTTTTTAACAGGATTCTAAGTGTGAGTCAATTTGGATTCTTTTTTATGAGATCATTCATTTTGACCAGCACCATTTTCTGAAGATTCTCTCTCTCTCTCTCTCTCTCTCTCTCTCTTTCTCTTTCTCTCCCTCAATATATAAAATTAAGATATACTAAAGTTTGTGGACTATGTCTGGGTCTTCAAATCATTTTTTTGTTGAGCAACATGACTAGTTTTATGATACTAGCTCTTAATAGTAAAATTTGAAATATGGGATGGTGATACATATATCTATTCTTTAATTATTCAAGATTGTTTTAGCTATTCTGAGTTTCTTTGTGTTTTCATATGAGATTAAAGATTGTCATTTCAAGAACTGTAAAGAATTCTATTGTGGTGTTGTGTGCTAAGGTATAACCTATTATTATTAATTTATGAAAAGACCATAATATAAAATACCGTATAACTATTTCTGGGTGCCCATTGCTTGTTTGTGTATTTTCTTACAAAGAAAAACTCTACACACCTCAGGTTGTTTTTAACTCAACATGTGCCTCAGTCAAATCATAAAATTGTGGTATTCCTGACTTGACTTAGTTTCAGAAATGCTGCAGAGGCAGGCCTATGTAGCCTTACAAGGCTTATCACCTTTCTAGAATTTAGAGTAACAATTGAGAAGATTCATTTTTAAAATATTAGTGAGAAAAAGGAAAAGTAATTATTTTTTCCTGGTATATGACAGTAAATTACTGCCAGCATAGTGGTACAATAGACAAGATGTTGAGGCTGGGAAATCTTTAGGTTAAAGCCAGCCTAGACTATAGTACAGAATATATATATATATTAGAAAAACTAACCAGAAATAGCAGACTATTTAAGAAATGTTTTTCCTATGTCACTACAATTGCATTACAATTGAATAATTTCAATAGATAAAGCATTATTGAAAATGAAAGTATCAAATTATCTAAATATCCTAAAACAATAGAAATGCTAAAAAGAAAAAAAATGAAAACAAAAATGTTAATAAAGGAAGGCATGGTCAAGACTTCGAGTTTAATGCTCAACATGCATAAGTATATACCTAACATCTATGTGTATCTATTCTAATGCAACACAGTTGCTATGACCCTTATCTCTATATTTGAGCTCTTTCAATTTGCCTGTAGAAAATATCTTGTATATAGACCGTAACTTTTTCAAAACCTATATTTTAGTGATGGTCCTTAAATGTTTTAACCTCCTGTTTAGCCTACTACTCACCATAAATAGTGGGAAAAAAGAAATACAGGGGAAATAGACCTGTTTAGGAATATTTTTTTTTTTTTTTGAGCAACTTCCATCTGTGTTGCCTGGAAATCAGAAATCAGTAGTTCAGTTCACAGGTTCCCAAACGCAGCTTGATCCACTTGCAAATACTTCACAGATACACCAGCAGTCCAGTTCATTAGAGTTTGGATAGCAAACAGAAATTAACAATAGTGGCACAACCTGGCAGAGACTGCCAGGCCTCATCCCTGGAACAAGTCAGCAGGACACGGAGAAGGAGGAACACTGGAGGTTCTTTCTGTGACTCTCTTAGGAAAAACACCAGTGAAGACTCGAGATCCACAATATTTGCATGGCTAGCTTTATTAGTAAGCCTAACTCTGTCCTTGTCTCTGTCTATTGAGTCTTATCTATACCATCCAAACACCATGTGTCCTCCATGGATGGGTCTTGCCTCAGCGCATGTGTCTGCCTCACCTGGCATCATTCTGCCAATAAGCCCAAGTCCTCAGAAGCAGAAGCGGCAAGAAACTGCATCATGCCACCAGAAGTTTTGTGGTGTGTTTCTTTCTGTGGAGTCCCAACAAATGCAAGTTAACTACAAAATGTAAGGTGAACCAATACATGCATGTCATTAGCAAAGAATTCTTCATCATATGCCCTTTTACATGCTTGTTTTAGCAGAACATTCTTTTACCTGTGTCCACTTCAGCTAAATGCATCTTCACATGTTTTTCCCAGCAGAACACAATCCCTTCAACTTTCCAAAAAACCCTTAAGTTTCCACTTCAACAGACAATTGAAGTATTTAATTTTCTCAATGTTTTACAGAATTATCAGTATAATATTATGGAATATTCATAATTAGTGTCAAGTTTACAAAACTAAAACATAATGTTTATTTGTTACTTTATATTTTTTATTATAAGAAGATTATCTGTTATACAAAATAATAACTCAAGGGCAATAAAGATTTATTATATTCAAAACTAGAAGGATTTAGCACAGATTGGGATTTTAATAACTGACACATGACATTGGATAAGCCATAGGTAGAATACCTCCTACAGGAAAACAGGTGGAACAAGAGTTGCTGAATACCTTAAATGTTCAGAAATCGGGGCTGTATATATTTGACCTAGTTTTTTTTTTTTTTTTTTTTTTTTTAAATACAAGCGTATGTAAAACTTTAGGATGGCGAAAAGATGGTAAAATTGTAAGAATGAAGGGTGGTATTGGTATAGTCAATAACTATTTAATAACCTGCTTTTTAAAAAAATTATATACGACTAAGTGTTAACCCCTTTTTCTAACTTTATTTTTGTTACAATTAATTTCCTGGTTGTTTAGATTACTAGAGTCATCTTTAATAGATATTAAATGCTGCTATGTTTATTTTTGTACTCTTGCCTCGTTTAACCCAGTATGTAACAGGTATTTGCATCTCTTTGTTCCCAGTGAAATGTTCCATTGTGAAATGAAATTTTGCAGTGATTTAAAACAAATAATTTTAATACCTAAGAGACTTTTAAAATTTTTCTAATGGCTATAAATTTGATAATTGGCAAATTACACATGAAATAGCATAATTTAAATACATGTATCAATTTAAATGTATTTATGTGTATGTATGTATGTGTGCTTATATATGCATCACTGAATGCAGGCAGATGTCAGAGGACACTTGTTTTGAAGTTGATTTTCTCCTTCTATCACATAGGTTCTAGGGGATTGAACTCCAATCATAAGACTTAGCAACAAGTACCTTTGTCCACTGAGTTACCTCCCTGGATCAAATGGTTGTTGTTTTGTTTTTGCTCTTTAGATAAATAAAGGAGGTGATGATGTTTGTGTCCTCCTTTGTCTTCCTCCTCTTTTCCAATGCAAAGCAATAGCTTACTTAGAAGTCAGAAAGTGTTAGTGGAAATAAATTATTTGAGGAGAAAACTCTGACTCCAGGAAACATTTACAATTGGACTCAAATTTCCTGTCACATAAAGAGGTGAATATTGCTGAAAAGGAGAAAAAGAGTCTTACCCAGTGAGGACATGTTAAGAAGAGAAACAGATAAAGATGTTCAGTGACTAAGCACATGAGAATGAGAGGTTGGGGAAGAGGTTTCATAAGTAAGTAACTCTGGGTGTGGTGACATCCATCAGTGGTTGAGCTTTGGTCCTGCAGGTTGGCCTGAAGAAGTCTGATTACTTGAGCTGGTTGTTAGAAGATCATCCGATCTTCCGGGCAGCACCATTGTCCTCCAGGATAATGCTCTTATATGTAAGACAGTCTCTCTCTGAGGTTTTACTGTTTCTGTATTCCCCGGTGACTGTAGATTTAGCACACTGGCTTACATGTTTATTCAGCCTTGCAAGAGAATGAGGTAGGTGAGATAGGCAGAGTTAAACTACTGTGTGGAACAAAGTAAATGAGGAAAACAAAATGGAAATCAGAGGCCAGGCTGCCTTTCTGTTTCAGACTAAATTGGGCCCAAGCAGTTTCCAAGGACCTGCTTAACAGAAAATTTAGCAAAACGACAGATTGTAATTGAAAATTAAGTCTTAGTACCTCAGGCTCATACCTCACAGGGTGTTGGGACTCAATTGTTCCTTTGGGACAATTGTTTATCCTGTATGACAACCACACTGAGATGTTCATAGCCCCAGACAGTGTCTCAGAGGGTTAGTGACAACCTGTATATGACAAATGTAGCTCAGATCTCCAAGTCTCTGCAGCAACCTGGGAGAGGTTAGATCTAAATCTGCATTATTTTATAACACACTTCTGTACACAATGTCTGTCTGTCTAATTATCTAAAGGTATTAACATATTCTAACAAGAAGCACTGGCAGAATGCATTGACTCAAAGAAAACTATATTTAATTATTTTGCTTTTAGGATATTCTAATTATATTATATTATACCTGGCTATGGATCATTTTAAACATATAGAGATAAATTCATCTATCACCCAGATTTAATAAATCTTTCTTTACTCAGATATATTAGTGATGCTTATGAGGCATGGGGTTCTCAAATTGTCTAGACCACCAGTTTCCATGGAAACCTGATAAAAGCTGAGAATTTTGCCTCCCAAAATTTCCATAAAAACAAAATTATATTTCTTACATATAAAATATAGAGCCACTGTGGGGAGAGTCTTTGGAATCTTTAGAGTTCAGGTTCAGAAACAAAATGTCTATCTATGCATTCAACTCTGTATAAAATTCTGTTTCAATTACACAAAAGTTTAAAAGATATGAACTGATTTTATAAGCACAAGTCTTCTGAGCTAATTTAAAAATTAAGTTTCAAAATTGTAGAGATTTTTAAATAAGTGAGATAGTTGAAAACAATCTTTGATTAATTGTGATTAGTCCTAAAGTAAATGTCTCCAAATTTCCCAAGTAATGAAAGAGGACAAATGTGCCTAATAATGGTAATTCTTTCAGCATGCTCAACTTGAATAATCTATCTTAAATTCTGTATTAAGCATCTATGGATACACAGAGAAAAATAGAAAAATATTTCTAGTAGGGATAATATAGCTTTTAAATAATGTTATATAACAAGTATCTTACCCAACAAACCATATGCTGAAAGGCTGGATGAATTTGCCTTTCCCACTATGAATTGTCATACTGTGGATACCAATTGGAAGACTGTGTTGAATTTGCTCGAGTTCTCTATAGGCAGAGTAGTTTACAAAGTATACTTTTACTATCCTAACAGCTGAACACAATATAATTGTTTTTGATGTATAAAATGAGTTTTTATCCTATACTTAATGTATTACTCTATATCTGAGAATTACTCAAATGGACTTGAATCTAGTATATAGTGCATAGTAAGTATAAATAAAATGCTAATTTTGGAGCTGGACTGTAACTTAGTGGTGGAGTGCTCATCTAGCATCTTCAAAGCACTGTGATCCACCCACAGCATCTTACATACAAAATACAGACTAATGAGAAGAATATACATTATAAAAATTAGATATTGCTCTAAGCACTCTTAGCACCCATTTAGCATATAGTGTGAAGAGCCATTATCATTCCTAACAGAATTAGGTTTATAACCATCTAATTATATGTATGTTTATGGAGACATGTTCAGACAGATTTAACTGAGGTGGGAAGGCACACCTTGAATTGGGTAGCAATGACAACTAGACTGAGATCTCAACAGAAAAAAAAATGGGGGGAGATAAGTTAAAATCGCAATGTATACTCTATGCTTGCTGACTGGAGGTGCAGCGTAATCAGCTGCCTCATCCCTCTTCCGCAACTGTTGTCTCAAACTATGAATGAAAATGAAGCTTTCTAGCTGATCGTTAATAATCTCAGAGTTCCCTTAACTCTTTGTCAGCCAGAGAAAAGGAAAAGAAAGTCACACTTGTGGAAAGAAAATATTTTACACAGGCAATAAGCACACACACAGACACACATTTCTACATATATTCAGTTTGGTTGGGTCCAAACCCCTGTCTCATCAACTCCGTAAGTGTTCATGCATACTTAGGTACACGCACCTATACTTATATATGCAGATATGATTTGATGGATGCAGCAAAAGCTCCCAGGAGCAAGTTTCAGTGAGGAAGTGCCAAAGCAGAAGAACCTCATTCATTTTGGATGAAAAAGTAGCTCCAACCTTTAGTACTTATGAAAGGACAAAGCCCTTTACTTTTTCATTGTTGAGATGGGGAGAAAGCCTCATTTCTCTTTTGGTGAAAAAAAAAAGCCCCTATAAGAAAAATCCTCTTCTCTGTTGTCTTTCTTAGTTTTTATATTATTCTTGAGATAAATGATCATATGGTATTCCAATCTTTAATTCCAAATATTCATAGCAAGGTTAAGATACTAGTTCAAGTTCTAAGTAATAAGAAGCTACAGCAGAGATGTGTGCATGTGTTTCCCTTATTACTAGCACCTAAGTAAACATTCATTATCTACACTCTAGCTCTCTGTGTTCATTAAACATTTGACACAACTTTTCTCATTTCATAGTTTTGTCAAAAGGCAAATCATCATCCTGTGATTCATTAGTTTTGAAGTTTTGTGTAGATAACTTTATGTTTTGTCCTTGCAGCTATAACAAATTGATCATTCTCAGTTTATGGCCTTTGTATATCAGATAGTAGTTTCACAGCTAACTTAAGAGGACTATCTTTTTTGATCATACATTTGTTCCAAGTCTGCTTTCTTATCCTCATTTAATTAGCCAGTGACATGTGAAAGTTTACAGAACCCTATTTTCAGCTTTCATGCTATAGAGGACTCAAAATCATTTGTATAAATTTAGGAATTCTATAGAATCATTATTAATAATTATAAAATTACCAATTTGTCTACATAGCATTACATACAAAAGAGTGAACCTCCATTGATCTGCAGAAAATATGCCCATTAGACTCTGTAAGAATGACAAGAATGACATTACAATAACAGATTCAATCATGGGATGATGTCTCTTGGGGCCTGGACTCAGAGCTCGCCCATCACAGGTCTTCTCCAGAAAACCTTGCTCTCTTTAGTGTTTCCTCGATGGCTCTTGACAAGACTGAAACATAGTTTGCTATTTAGTGTTGTCCTCTTTTGCTTATAATACTGGACCCAAAGCAGCAATATGTTTGTTTTCTATGAGACAACCAACCAGTGGTAGCTCTCTCTCTCTCTCTCTCTCTTTCTCTCTCACTCTCTCTCTCTCTCTCTCTCTCTCTCTCTCTCTCTCTCTCTCTCTCTCTCTCTCTCTCTCTCACTCTCTGTCTCTCTCCCTGTCTCTGTCTCTTTTCATGCAACTACATAAACTACACATTATGCATAGGTTTATACATATACGGAGGATGATCCGTGATATTTATCTCATTAATCTAACATCTGCTTCTTGATCCATTAATTTGTAAAACAAAGGCAAGCAGAATGATCAGTTCCTGGATGTCAAGGCCTAAAATGCAGTACTATGTATGTTTACACAGCTCCTGTTTGCTGGTTAGCCTAACAAGGATGGTAAAAATTTGGCCTTGGGTTCTAGCTACTGTCCTGTTCTGATACTACTGTCCTGAATGCCGCTCTACAGTTTTGCCTACATCGACCCTGCTTCCATTTCCATAAAAGTCTAGAGGTAGACCTAATGATCCCACTGTTTTTCCCTTGCTTGAGTGTTCTTTATTTCTGCATCTATTTTGTAAATCCATCAACTATTAACCATTTTCTACATGCTACATAGATTGCTTTACCTAGCTGCCATGGAAATAATAACAAGACTTAAAAACGTGACAAGAATTAAACTCAAAATAGATGAAAATTAAAACTCAAAAGCATTATTCGTAAGTCAATGAGAGAGTAAATTTCTCACTCTGATTTAAGTTTCACTGGAATTTATTGTCCCTTATACTGGGACACAATTCATGTAGAAATGTGTTATCTAAAATAAGTGTACTTTTTATAGCATTTCCATAAATGTTTTGTCTTAGCTCATTCTGCTATGACAGAAAAGTCTGTATTGGGTAGCTTAGACAACATAGCTGTGGAGAGGCAAGGTGTAAACTGAGGCTTGGATGGTCTGGCAGCTGCTGAGGACTCACACTGCCCTGTGGCCATTCTCCTTTATATCTTTAGAGTTCCTGGGTCACACATAACCTATAAACCTTTTCTGTTGCTATGAAGAAAGACTGCTGTACTAGTCTCTCCCCTTATGTTCTCATTAATCTGAATTACTTCTTAAATCCCCACCATCTAATTTCAGTCCTGTGTAGAGGAGTCAGGCCCCGGAGAGTTGGGCAGACATAAGACTTTTAACGGCACCTAAATCTGCTCTTTATAAACTGTAAGCTATCGAGCATTTTCTTAAACTCCATCAAGTGCAGACCACTTAAACTTGCATATTATTTCCTGATCTAACAATTACTAATCTTTCTGTAGTGAGGATCAGCCAATAACCTTTCTATAAACACTTGCTCATCCTGTGAACTAGATGTACTTGCTGACATGATTGCTATTTTCAATCTCTCTGAATGAGTCAGCTTTGGTTACAGTAAGAAAATACTATATACTAGTATTTCTGGGACAGAACAGAAGGAATTTCTTTTTATTACTCTTCATGATAAGGCAAACAATGGGCCAGCAGGTTGAATCTTTCTGTAGGACTCTCCTCCTGACTAGCACATACTTACCGGCTCATTTTTTCCTCACAAGACATCAGAACTCTTCAACACTGAAGTGGCCTGTGAAGATGTCACAATACAGTACATACTCTGGAGTACTTTTAGAAATGAGAGCAAAGCCTTTGAAAGAGCAGTTTAGAAACTTCATCGCAACAAGAACTGCAGTAAATGGAGTGGGCTGGGCTGAGCCATGAGGCAGGGCATGACATGTTTGTGAAGTGGCCTGTTCACAGAATGTTTCTGAAGTCTGATGCTTCTCGGAACAGCAGCTCTCAAGGTGACAAAGGACATGGGGCTAAGAGGTGACAACAAAGGAGGGCTCTTTAGCAGAAATAACCAGAAAGTAGAATCTCTCCACACAAGTTCTATCCCCTCACATAATGTCTTGATGCCTTGGTGATGTGCTTTCTAATTGATTGCCTCACCCAATATTCTCCTATTTGAAGTTATTCATTGCTTCTGAGAATTGCAAATTTAGCCTACTCACCCATTCTCTTATTCCCTGCTTAACATAAACAGTGGAATTCCCCTAGGTTGTTAAAAGAAAAAAATGGAGGTTGCAAATGATTTTCTTTCATCCTACGATTTCATGCCACAGTGATCATTTAGTAATGCTTAATGAAGAATCTGTAACACATCTTGTTAAGAGCCCAACATCACCCAACTCATTCAAACAGAGAGTTAGCATAATCTTGACACCCTGCAGGCCTACTGTGAGACCATCCCTGTATCTCTAGCACTCCACACTGTCCAGCCACAATAGGCATGTTTTCTTTCCTTCTAAGTACTTGGTACTTTTCAGCAAACTGTCCAGTGTGTTTATTTACCATGTGTATTTCCAAATAAATCATGAGTCCTGTCATTAAAGCGATTTTAATCTATTTTGCTATGGTATCTGCTTCCTAATGAATATGATTGCCAATTATGTTTCAAGGCAGGATATGATGTAAAATAAGTGAAGATAATTTATTTAGGAAGAAAACTGCATTTCTGTTACTATTAAAATTGTTAGCATAGGAAAATAAGGTGTATTACATTACCCTTTTTAACATTGGCCCCTTTACTTTTACGTGAAACTGATTATGGTCATCTCTTTCCTCTTACAATTTTCTATATTAAAATAACATTGTTCTTAATAATTAACATAACATTTACTCATTTAGTAAATACTAATGAGTAAATACTAATCATACTCTCCATCACTGTAAAAAAGTACTTATTTATTTTTAAATTAATATTCTGATAGTTAAAACAACATATGAAAATAATGAAGTAGAATGTAAAGGAAGAGGAGGGAGGTCAGGCTCACACTAAGCTTCTTCTCATGATCTCAGTCACACCATCCCTTTCCTCCCTGTCAATGCAAGCAATGCTTGCAGCCTTCCTCCTGAGAAACCTGGGTCCAGACTCTCAGGACTTCGATATCTGCATATTAAGACAGACATGGAAACTCCATGAAAGGCTTTAAATTGACAGTTGAGGGGACTGGGCCTAAATCTGTTTCCAAGAACTGGGCAAGTCCAGGAAAGTCCAGGCAAGTCCAGGCTTCATAAGCTACCCAACCACCTTGCTTATAGCAAGAACAATAGGTTAGCAGTAGGTTCCAGATCTCCTCATCAATAGTTCCTAGACTCAAATCTCCTTAATCTGTAACTATTCTTAAACTGTTAAAATGATCAAGATCTCTTATGAGACTCGAGTAATCTCTTAACTATGTGCCTCTGTAACTTGAAAAGAGTATTTTAAATGAATGAAGGCAACGAATAAATGCCCCCATTTTGAATAGGAAGATTCAGAACATAACAAGGAATGGCCTGACAAATGCAAGACTAAATTCCAGGAAGACAAAACCCGAATTCTGCTGTTTCATGTTGGCATCTGGAGCTCATAATAGAATTATCTGAATTCAAATGTCTAAGATAGCTACTGTTACATCTCTGCTGCACTTAGCATACGTATACATAGCCTGTACCTTTGGCAAGTTCCATCATGGACGACAACTATCCTCAATGAATATCCTTCAATACTGGCATCTCCAACCTCCAGGGTTCTCTACTGCTTCACTTTCATAGATTCCCTCAAGGTCTCCTTGGTGCTACAATGATGCTGACATGCAATGTCTGGCTTCAATGCCTCTCTGAATCCATAAAGGGAGACTCTGACTTGTTCATTCTTATGCTTTTAGTGCATACAAATCAGTGGTATGTGCAAAATACCATGAAATTTTACTTTCATCTTCATGCCGGGCTTAGCCCCTTTGAACCATTGTCATAAAGGCTTCTGGATGATTTGTTGCTAAATCTGCAGCTTTGTTTTTCTGGGCAGCTATTTCAAGTATCTCTGTCTATGAGTGGAGCCTTTTGATGGTGCTTCCAGTGAAGAGCATCAGGTTTCTTTCCAGCAATTCTAGATGTTTTTTTTTTTTCTCTTCACTCTCTTTGTATAGAATTTTAAACTGAACAAAGATTTTATGCTGATTTTCACAGTGTTTTTATTTTTTTTCCTCCTCATTGTAAATCTAATTAAGAGCACTGAAAATTAGCTTATATAAAAAACTAAATCTTTAAATTTTTGTCAAACATGTTAGGTCACTGCTTTTAAGTTTGGTCTTAAAGGTTTTTAGAATATGGGCAAAAATGAAACCAGATTGTTTTTTAGAATGTAACCTGGATTGCCTCTAGCTCTGCTCCTGATGGAGTCATTGCTCCCCATTGACATTTTCTGAGCTTAGCTTCCATGCTCTACATGTGTCTCTAGATTCTTGTCTTCTAAGCTCTGACAAGAATAGTGCATTAAGCTCTGCTTGAAAAAATTAAGGCCATTTCTAGTTCAAAGTTCTAGACTTTTTCATTTTCTACAAAACAATCCTAAAGGCCTAAGAACAAATAGTCATATTTATTACAACAATGACCCTGATATTTATACCAATTTTATGTTGAAATTACTTTTCCTGATGCTATGTTTAAATGTCCTAACAAACCCATGTTGGCAATGAAGAGTTTGCTTTTATCTCATAGCATGAAAATAACAGATATCATTCATTATGACACAGAAGCCACAGAGGCAGGAATTGAGATGGTTGCTCATATTTCATCCACAGTTAAGAAACTAAGAGAGATGAATACTTGTGCTCATCTGGCTTTGTTCTGTCTATGTTCTCTAAGAAACACATGCAGGGAATGGAACTGCCCATTTTCATGGTGGATCATCACACTTCTCTTACTCTAATCAAGATAGTTCTTCATGTTCCAAGTAAGGATGTCTCAATCCTACTTAGGAGAGAGAAGAAAGCAACCATGCAGGATGGGCAGAGGGAGGAGAACCCTGGGTGGGAGACAGCATAAAAAGAGGAAAGTGGGAACATAATTAGGTGCTGGGGAGGATAAATAGAACTGAAGCTCTGAGGGCCATCAGAAAGAATGGAAACAGGGAACTTCAGCAGGTAGGAGGTGGCAGACCCTCTAGAATGTACCAGAGACCTGGGAAGTAAGAGACTATTAGGACTCATAGGGTAGGACCGTAGGTGAAATGCTTGAAAGTGGGGAGAGGGAACTTGTAGATTTCAACTCCTGTAGAGAGGATACCAAGTGGAGAAATGGGGTTGCCCTCCCACGGTGAACATTTCTCAGAATTGTTCCTGTATAAAAGATCTGTGGGGACAAACATGGAGCAGACACTGAGGGAAAGGAAGTCCAGTGACAGGCCCAAGTTGGAATCCAGCTCAAGGGGAGGCCCCAAGGCCTGATAATATTACTGATGCTATGGTGTGCTCACAGACAGGAGCCTAGCATGACTGCCTTCTGCAAAGCCCAACAAGTATCTGAAAGAGGCAGATGCAGATACTTACACCCAAAGAAGTTGGGAACCACTGTGGTTGAATTGGGGAAAAGTTGAAAGAAGCTGAGAAGGTGTACGACTTCATAGGAAGACCAGCAGTCTCAACTAACCTGAATCCATGAGATCTCTCAGACAGAACCACCAAGCAGGCAGCATATACTAGCTGATATGATACCACAGACACACATACAGCAGAAGATTTCATGATTTGGCCTCAGTGATAAAAGATGTCTTTAACCCTCAAGAGACTTGAAGCCCCAGGGAGTGGGGAAGTGTGGCAGGGTGGGGTAGGTGGGTAGGAACCTCCTTTTGTAGATGGTAAAGAGGAAGTATGGGATGAGGAACAGTCAGAGTGTGCACTTAGGAGGGGATAAATACTGGACAATACAAAAGATTAAAGAAAAAGTTAATAATTAAAAGCCCTTCACAGGCTAACCAAGAGATTTGTCTTCTTGTTAATTATATACTAGTTAAAGTTGATAACCAGTAGTAAATATCACAGCAGTAGACCATGGTTCAAGCCTGCATGCATAGAAATGCTTTAGCACACAAAAATTTCCAAAAGTTCAGGGCTCAAATTCCAGAAGTGGGACCTGAGTAAGTCTTGAAAAGATCTTTCTTAAAATTGTTTAAATTATGAGCTACCTGGAACTGCAAAGTTATTGCATTAGCCAGAATATAGCATCTTCAAAGTCATTAAGTAGAGAAAAATCTGCTGAAACTTTAGTCAGTTAATAAAAATATTATCTACATTTTTATCATGGTGATTCTCGTTATAAGCTTGTTACACTAACAGGTAATTTAACTAAACATTTTCTTAAATTATAAATTAAAAATTCTTATAGAATTTAATGAAAATGAAAAGACAACATACCCAAACTTATGGGATACAATGAAAGCAGTGCTAAGAAAAACTCTAAGGGCCTACAAAAAAAAAAAAAAAAAAAAAAAAAAAAAAAAAAAAAAAAAAAAACAAAAAAACAAACAAACAAAAAAACCCTGGAGAGAACCAGTACTAACAGCTTCACAGCACACCTGAAAGCTCTAGAACAAAAGGAAGCAGATACACCCAAGAGGAGTACACAGCAGAAAATAATGGAACTTAGAGCTGAAATCAACCAAGTAGAAACAAAAAGAACTATACAGCCCATCTGCCACTCGGACCGGCAGCTCCTAAAGGTTGAAAAACTGGTGAGTAGGAGATCTAGGCAGCCAGGGAGCAGAGAGATCTCTGCGGAGTGCGCACGGAAAGCACACTGTCCGACCTGCCTGATCTAGGGACCAGGAACAGAACTTTGGAACTTCTTTTTCACCTGGTTGCGATTTCAGGGCGCAGAACAGAGCTTGGCTCATCTGCCACTCAGACCGGCAGCTCCTAAAGGTTGAAAAACTGGTGAATAGGAGATCTAAACAGCCAGGGAGCAGAGAGATCTCTGCTGAGTGCACATAGAAAGCACACACTCTGACCTGCCTGATCCAGGAACCAGGAACAGAACTTTGGAACTTCTGTTCCCACCCGGCATCTCTGAGGCATAGAACAGGGCTCGGCCCATCTGCCACCTGGACCAGTGGAGATCCAGGGACACAGACCAGATACAAGGGAAAGGCGAGAACATATCACTGACAACAAAATGGCAAGAAGAAAGCTAAAGAGTATATCCCAAGGAAACCAAGACAACCTGGCAACACCAGAACCCAGCTCTCCCATAACAGCAAACATTGGAATGCCAAACACTCCAAAAAAGAAGACACAGACCTGAAATCATACCTAAAGATGCTGATAGAGATACTTAAACAAGAACGGGAGGAAAAGCAAAAAGACTCAGAAGCTTTTAAAGAGGAAACAAGAAAATCACTCAAAGAACTAGAGGAAAACAGAACCAAAGAGAAGAAGGAATGGAAGAGGGAATTTAAAACGGAAGTTGACACAATAAAGAAAACACTAAAAGAGATAACCCTAGAGGTAGAACACCTAAAAAAGAAATCAGGGGTCATAGAAGAAAGCATTTCCAATAGATTACAAGAGATGGAAGAGAGAATCTCGGGGGCAGAAGACAACATTGTAAACATAAACAAAACAGCCAAAGATGGAGAAAACAAAAAGCTCCTAACCCGAAATGTCCAGTAAATCCAGGACACAATGAGAAGACCGAACCTAAGAGTAATAGGAATAGAAGAGGGAGAAGAGTATCAACTAAGAGGCACAGTAAATATTTTCAACAAAATCGTAGAAGAAAACTTCCCTACCCTCAAGAATGAGATGACCACAAGCATAAAAGAAGCCTTCAGAACTCCAAATAGGTTGGACCAGAAAAGAAATACATTCCGACACATAATAGTCAAAACACCAAATGCCCAAAGCAAAGAAAGAATACTAAAAGCAGTAAGGGAAAAAGGTCAAGTAACATATAAAGGCAGGCCAATCAGAATCACACCCGATTTCTCAACAGAGACTATGAAAGCTAGAAGAGCCTGGACAGACATCATACACACCCTAAGAGAGCACAAGTGCCAGCCCAAGCTGCTATACCCAGCAAAACTATCAATCACTATAGATGGAGAGATGAAGATATTTCAAGACAAATCAAAATTTACACAATATCTGACCACAAACCCAGCTACAACGAATTATTGGTGGAAAACCCAATACAATGAAGGAAAATATAGCTTAGCAAAAACAAGAAAACTCCTAAACAAGAAAACCAAAAGAAGCAAAAGACACAGAAACAACTCCACCCACAAAAGCAATAATAGCAGGAAACAGAAACAACTATTCCTTGATATCTATTAACATAAATGGACTCAACTCCCCAATAAAGAGACATAGGCTATCAGACTGAATACATAAACAAAATCCAGCCTTTTGCTGCATACAGGAAACTCATCTCAGAGACAAAGACAGACACTATCTCAGAGAAAAAGGGTGGGAAAAAAACTTCCAAGCAAAGAGCCCCAAGAAGCAAGCTGCAGTCGCTATTCTAATATCAAATAAAGTAAATTTCCAACCAAAAGTTATCAAAGAAGATAAGGAAGGACACTTTTTACTCATTACCAGGGAAATCTGTCAGGAGAAACACTCAATCCTTAACATATATGCTCCAAATAAAAAAGCACCCACATTCATAAAACAAACCCTACTAAAGCTCAAAAAATACATTTTACCCCACACAATAATAGTGGGAGACTTTAATACCCCACTCTCACCAATGGACAGATAATGAAACCAGAAACTCAACAAGGACACTGTAAAACTAGTAGAGACTTTCAACAACCTGGATTTAATAGATATTTACAGAACATATCATCCTAAAGTAAAAGAATATACCTTCTTCTTACCACCCCATGGCACCTTCTCGAAAATTGACCACATAATTGGACACAGAACGAGCCTCAATCAATATAAGAAGATTGTAATACTCCCATGCATCCTCTCAGATCACCATGGTCTATGGCTGGTCTTTAACAACAACAAAGACAACAGAAAGCCCACATACACATGAAAACTAAACAACGCTCAGTTAAACAATAGCAGGGTCATAGAAGAAATAAAGAAAGAAATAAAGGATTTTCTAGAATTCAACGAAAACGAAAACACAACATTCCCAAACCTATGGGATGCAATGAAAGCAGTACTGAGAGGAAATCTCATAGCCCTAAGTGCTTCCAAAAGGAAACTGGAGAGAACTTACATCAGCAACCTGACAGCACAGCTAAACGCCCTAGAATAAAAGAAAGCAGATGTACCCAAGAAGAGTAGACAGCAAGAAATAATCAAAATTAGGGCAGAAATAGACCAAATAGAAACAAAAAGAACCATTGAAAAAAATCAACAAAACCAAGAGTTGTTTTTTTGCGAAAATCAACAAGATTGATAAACCCCTAGCCAGACTAATTAAAGGGCAAAGAGAGAGTATACAAATTAACAAAATCAGAAAGGAAAGTGGAGACATAACAACTGAAACTTAGGAAATTCAAGAAATCATCAGATCCTACTACAAAAACTTATACTCCAAAAAATTGGAAAATCTGGAGGAAATGGATGAATTCTTAGACAGATACAAGATCCTAAAGTTAAACCAGGACCAAGTAAACCATCTAAATAACCCTATAACACCTAAAGAAATAGAAGAGGTCATCAAAAGCCTCCCAACCAAAAAAAAGCCCAGGTCCAGACGGGTTCAGTGCAGAATTTCATCAGACATTTATTGCGGATATAACACCAATAATTTCCACACTATTCCAAAAGATAGAATCAGATGGAATACTACCCAATTCATTTTTTGAGGCTACAATAACCGTCGTACCTAAACCACACAAAGACCCTACAAGGAAAGAGAACTTAAGACCAATCTCACTTGTGAACATTGATGCAAAAATACTCAACAAAATCCTTGCAAACTGAACCCAAGAACACATCAAAACGATCCTTTGTCGTGACCAAGAAGGTTTCATCCCTGGGATGCAGAGATGTTTTAATATAAGGAAATCCGTCAACATAATCCCCCATATAAACAAACTCAAAGAACAAAATCACATGGTCATCTCACTAGAAGCTGAAAAAGCATTTGAAAAAATTCAACTCTTCTTTACGTTAAAAGTCCTGGAAAGAACAGGAATCCAAGGTCCATAAATAAACATAATAAAAGCTATAAACAGCAAACCAACAGCCAACATCAAACTTAATGGTGGGAAACTTGAAGCAATTCCACTAAAATCAGGGACTCCACAAGGCTGGCCACTCTCCCTCTACCTATTCAACATAGGACTAGAAGGCCTGGCTGGAGCAATTAGACAGCAAAAGGAGATCAAGGGGAAACAAATCGGAAAGGAAGAGATAAAAACATCACTCTTTGCCGATGACATGATAGTGTACTTAAGTGATCCAAAAAATCCACCAGAGAACTACTACAGCTGATAAACAAGTTCAGCAAAGTGGCTGGATACAAAATTAACTCGAACAAATCAGGAGCCTACCTATACTCAAAGGACAAACATGTGAAGAAAGAAATTAGAGAAAAGGTACCCTTCACAATGGTCACAAAAACCATGAAATACCTTGGTGTGACTCTAACTAAGCAATTGAAGGAGCTGTACGACAAGAACTTCAAACCTCTAAAGAAGGAAATTGAGGAAGATCTCAGAAAATGGAAAGATCTCCCATGCTCATGGATTGGAAAGATCAACATCTTAAAAATGGCCATCCTACCAAAAACAATCTACAGATTCAATGCAACCCCCATCCAAATTCCAACAGAGTTCTTCATGGAATTGGAAAGATCAAAGTGCAATTTCACATGGAACAACAAAATACCTAGAGTAGCGAAATCCATCCTCAAGAACAAGAAAACATCTGCGAGAATCACTATCCCTGACCTCAAGCTATATTACCAGGCATTGAAAACTGAAAACTGCATGGTACTGGTAGAGAAATAGGCACCTGGATGAATGGAATAGAATAGAAGATCCAGAAATGAGCCCTCATGTATATGGTCACCTGATTTTTGACAAAGGAGCCATAAACATTCAATGAAAAAAGGACAGCCTATTCAACAAATGGTACTGGTCCAACTGGTACTCAGCATGCAAAAGAATGAAAATAGACCCGTTCTTATCTCCTTGTACAAAGCTCAAGTGTAAGTAGATGAAAGATCTCCACATTAAACCAGATACACTGAAACTATTAGATGAGAAAGTAGAGAAAACCTTAGAACACATAGGCACAGGAGAAAATTTCCTGAACAAAACACCAATGGCTCAAGCTCTAAGGTCAAAGATTAACAAATGGGACTTAATGAGATTGCAAAGTTTCTGTAAGGCTAAGGACATCGTCAAGAAAACGAAACGGCAACCAACAGAATGGGAAAAGATCTTGACCAACACCACATCAGATAGAAGCCTAATATCCAAGGTGTACAAGGAACTCAAAAAGCTAGACACCAGAGAATCAAATAACCCTATTAAAAAATGGGGTACAGAGCTAAACAAATCATTTTCAGTTGAGGAACACCGAATGGCCGAAAAACATCTGAGGAAGTGCTCCACATCCTTAGCCATCAGGGAAATGCAAATCAAAACAACCCTAAGATTCCACCTCACACCAGTCAGATTGGCCAAGATCCAAAACTTAGATGACAGCAGATGCTGGCGAGGCTGCGGAGAAATAGGAACACTTCTCCACTGTTGGTGGGGTTGCAAGCTAATACAACCACTCTGGAAATCTGTCTGGTGATACCTCAGAAAATTGGATATAGTACTACCTGAAGACCCAGCTATTCCACTTCTGGGCATATACCCCAGAGACACTTTAATACACAACAAAGTTATATGCACCACCATGTTCATAGTGGCTCTATTTATAATAGCCAGAAGCTGGAAGGAACCCATATGTCCTTCAGAAGACGAATGGATACAAAAATTGTGGTACATATACACAATGGAATACTACTCAGCCACCAGAAACAATGACTTAACCAAATTCTTAAGAAAATGGCTGCATCTAGAGAAGATCATCCAGAGTGAGATAACCCAGTCACAAAAGAACAGACATAATATGCAGTCACTGATAGTGGGATGCTAACCCCAGAGGCTTGCACTCCCCCTGAATCAACTCACAGACTGTATGAAGTCCAAGAAATAAAGAAAACAAAAAATATACATATATTCACAAAACAAGAAGACTTTGACTATTTCCATGTTGCGTTTTGTTTTGCATGTACTTTACGCTTATTGCAACTAGTATGTTTTCAATGCATACCGTCAAGCCCTTGAAAAAAATCAAGTACTGACTAAAAAACATATTCACATGGTGTTATGTAAAATTTATTTTAATGTCTGAAAAAACAGTACTGACAAAAATGTATAATTTTAAGCAAAAAATGTTTAAAATCTTTACATTTATCTTTGTTTTGCAAAATAAAGTCGTTTAAAAAAATAAAAAATAAAAAAAAGTTTAACAGAATATTATTAATTTAAAAAAAAACTTGTCTTCTGAAATAAAGGTTTACATTCTCAAAAAAAAAAAAAAAAAAATCCATTAAGCATATCAAGTAGGCTTCATCCCAGGGATTCAGGAATGGTTCAATATATGGAAATCCATCAACACAATCTACTATATAAACAAAATTAAAGAAAAAAAACAGGTTGTCATCTCATTACATGCTAAGAAAGCATTTGAGAAAATTCAATACCCCTTCATGTTAAAATCTTGGAAAAGTCAGATATTCAAGGCCCATACCTAAATATAGTAAATGCAATGTACAGCAAACCAGTAGCCAACATCCAACTAAATGGTAAGAAATATGAAGCAATACCACAAAAATCAAGGACTAGATAAGGCTACCCACTCTTTCCTTACCTATTCAATATAGTACTTGAAGTATTAGAACAATCAGACAACAAAAAGAGGTCAAAGGGATAGAAAATGGAAAGGAAGAAGTCAAAATATCACAATTTGCAGATGATATAGTAGTATACTTAATTGACTCCAAAATTCCACCAAAGAACTTCATCTGGTTAACAACTTCAGCAAAAAGGCTGGATATAAAATTAACTCAAGCAAATCACTAGCCTTCCTCAACTCAGGATAAACATGCTGAGGTAGATATTAGTGAATTATATCTTTAACAATAGTCCTAAATAATATAAAATACCTTGGTGTTACCCTAACCAAGCAAGTAAAAGATTTGTATGAAAAGAACTTCAAGTTTCTGAAGAAGTAAATTGAGGAAGATCTCAGAAGATAGAAAGCGTTCTTATTCTCATGGATTGAAAATATCAACACAGTAAAATTGGCCATTTTGCCAAAAGAATCTAGAAATTCAATGATATCTCGATCAAAATTCCAACTCTAATGCTTATAGAGTTAAAACGAGCAATTTATATATTCATTTGGGATATCAAAATACGCATGATAGGGCAAACTATTCTCAACAATAAAAGAACTTCCTGAAGAATCATCATTCCTGACCTCAAGCTGTATTACAGATCAATTATGATAAAACCTGCATGGTATTGGTACAGAGACAGGCAGGAAGATCACTGGAATAAAATTGAAGACCCCATAATGAACCCACACGCCTATATTCAGTGTAAAAATGACAGCATCTTCAACAAATGGTGCTGGTCTAACCGCTAGTCAGCATGCAAAAGAATACAAATAAATCCATTTTTATTTCTTAGTACAAAGCACTAGACCATGTGGATCAAACACCTTCACAGAAAATCACGTGCACTGAAACCAATAGAGGAGAAAATGGGGAAAAGCTTAGAACACATAGGCACAGGCAAGAATGTCTGAACAGAACACCAATGGCTTATGCTCTTTGATCAAGAATCGACAAATGAGACCTTATAAAATTGCAAACTTCTGTATGTCAAAGGGCACTGTCAAGAGGACAAAACAGTAACCAATAGATTGATAAAAGATCTTTATCAATCTTACATCTGGTAGAGGGCTAATATCCAATATATTCAAAGAACTGAAAAAGTTATATTTCAGAGATTTAAATAATCTTGTTAAAAATGGGGTACAGAGCTAAACAAAGAATTCTCAACTGAGGATAACTAATGACTGAGAAGCACCTAAAGAAATATTCAGCATCCCTAGTCATCAGAGAAGTGCAAATCAAAGCAAGCCTGAGAGTCTACCTTGCATCGGTCAGAATGGCTAAGATCAAAAACCTAGTGAAAGCAGATGCTGGCAAGCATGTGGAGAAAGAGGAACACTTCTCCATTTTCTGTGGGATTGCAAGCTCGTACAACCACTCTGTAAATCAGTCTGGAGTTTCCTCAGAAAATTGACCATTATACTACCTGAGGATCCAGCTATAGTACTTCTGGGCATACACCCAAAAGACACTACCCTTCAGGGCTCAAGATACTCTGAAGAAAGATTCTTAGACCAATAGAGGGCAGAGGATACAAAGATAAGGCCTTCTGGACACAGCAGGGCCAAAGCTTGTATGAACTCACAAACACTGGCAGCTCACACAGGGACTACTCATGTCTTGGCCAGAGAGGTCTCAGGAACAAAAAAAGGAGTGGACACCATACCTATCATTTGCCCAAAAATTATCTACAACTGATACACACTCACAAATTAAATTAGTTGTTTCCAAGGAAGTATCACTGGGTATGCAAGCCATTTCTGAAGGCCAGGGCCCATATCCAGCAGTACATGGCCAAAATAAAACTAGATCTGTGCATTTTTAATTTGTTTCCATTTTTGTTTGTTTGTTTTGTCCCATTAGGTTTTGTCAGAAATTTCTTTTCATTATAGCTCTTCTATATATATCAAGGTCTCCAACTTGGTGCTTTTATGGGATTTCTCTATGCATGAAGTGAATGTTTCTGCATTTGTGTATTTCTTGTGCATTTTTTGGCTTTTTCTTGTTTGGTAGTTTTTAATTATACTTTTCTTTATTTACTATTATTAGTTTAGTTGTAGTTTAGATACTTGTTTGTATTGTAATGAGAGGTTTGTGTGGCTGGAGAAGATCAGGGGATACAGGAGAGGTCAGAGGACAGGAAGCTGTTAAAGAATATTATACATTAAAAATATATTTTCAATAAATAATACCTACCTGTCATTGTTAATTATTCAACAATTCAAACTCTCCATATTGCAATAGCTCCTTACCTCTTCAACTGAGGACCACATAAGACAGGCCAACATCTTTTGTGTGTCTCTGTGAGAAAATTACAGGCAGCGTTGTGAGTCCACACTGAGCAATGTTGCTCAGGTGTTGTGATACAGAAATTTTGTGTTAGCCTGTGGCAGAGAAGCTCCCTAATTCCCAGGCCACACCTACATCTACCCTGGAAAGGAAACAAGATTCATTATTTACACATTGCAATATTTTTGTGGAAGGTCTGTTTAAATATAAATTTATGTATGTTTAATATATGCAACAAGGCTATACTCCAGAGCTATGAGCTTATACCTGTGTTTTCTGACACATCACAGAGGAATGGCTATAAAAATTAATAATAAAGCAAAGTCCAGCGGCGGGCGGGAAATAGCAACACAAACAACTTTACTATGCCATTCATTTCAGCAAGGAGTCATCTCATGCCAGCTCAACAACACTTGCCAAGTGGTATGAGACATCTCTGCCTTGGGGGAGCTGTGTTTGAGAACCATATGAAACAAAGAGACTAAGCAGTACAGAAAGGAAATTAACCAAAAGATGGAAGCTCTACTTCATAATAAACCATGAACTATACCTCAACTTTGCTTTATAAGAAAAATAAAGCTTATTAGTTTTTAAAATCATAGAGTATTTGAATTCACTAGACTAGAAATGTAAGCTTCTTAGACATTGACAGGAACTAAAAGTGTAAAAAGCTATCTAAAGTGTAGACAGTATGTTAAATGGAATTGGGTTCAGCATCCCTGAGCTCAGAGACAAGTAGCAATAGAATATTATTATGAATAATGTGTGTGTGTGTGTGTGTGTGTGTGTGTGTGTGTGTGTGTGCTTGTCATGAACGTAACTATCACATTATACAGTCTTGGTTATTGGAGAACTATATTGTTGAAAACACACAATAGAAACAAAAGCTCTGGGCTCTATCAGACAATAGACCAGAAAACCAAAAGCAAACAAATAAGCATATTAAAAACCCTTCAGTTCTTCTGAAATCTAATCCATTTCACTTTCCTTCCCTTTCAGACAAGCATAGCAATTTCCCTGAAATTCGAGTCCATTGCAGATGTCTCTAGAAGCAAGTGACATTAGAAAATCACATAAATTCTCCTGGGGCCAGAGAGACGGCCATTAAATCACTGCTCAGTCACACACATCTATGTTCACTTTATAGAGATGCAGAGACAAGGGTCACAGCCAGTAACTGTGTATGTTCTTGGCCCTGGTTTAACAATTCTAAGAAGTCAAGCCTACCATTAGATTCTGCCAAGAACACACTCACTCTGCAGTAACTGTGCCACTGGGCAACTGTTCACGCAGATGTGTCACCTAAGAACCCCCTGGATCTCCTTCTGCTCTCCTTCTGGGGTAAAATAAGATTCATCTGCAGGAAAACAAACAAACAAGCAAACAAACAAACAAAAAAAAAAAAACAAGGCTCACTGATATCTGCTAATCCCAGAGAATTGCCTCCTATATCTAGTTACTATTGTTTTAAATGTGTTGGTTTTTATATTATGTTCTGTCTTATTTATTTTAATGTCAGTGTTCAAGAAACTCTCACAAGACATATTGTGAGTTTTACCAAATATTTCTGGCAGTGAACAATACATAGAACTCATGGGCTTCTATTCACTTGTCCGCAAAGTTGCACATATTCCTCTGTTGTCTCTTATATTGGTTCTCGTCTCATCTCCTTAGTATTCAAAACAAACTTTCCAGTACCCAGACAGATTGATGTCCTGTTTACAAAGTTATTAGTGTTATATGTTACACATCTACAATGATTCAATCTTATACCCCAAGAACTTAGTCCTGAACAGCACGGTCAGTACTATGGTAGGACTTGTGGCAAAGCTCTCAGACTTATCACCTGCACAGAAAGGCCTAAAGTATGAAGTACTCACATCATTCACAAAGCAACCCGGTTATTTCCAACTGCTAGCATTTTCTGCAAAAAGGAAATGAAGACAATTAAAGAAGTGTGCACTTGTGATGTAGCTCAGTTGGAGTATATTTCCTAAAATGTTTGACAGACCTAGCATACTTGTTCTTCAATCCTGCCCTCTCTCTCCGTGTGTGTGTGTGTGTGTGTGTGTGTGTGTGTGTGTGTATGTGTGTTAAATAATAGATATATAAATAGAGTTTTAGATATTTATATTTTAAAATTTTTTTCTTGAGAAATCACAAATATTACAGACTAAATTGACTTGTTGATTTATCTCTGAGCAGTATTTACTATTCATTTTGTACATACAAGGTTAACAGTATCTGCTTTATTCCCTATTTACTGATAAATCTTAAACTTTCAAAACAAAATTAAAATATGTAACCAGAATTGTTTATTACATAAGGGATACAGTAAAAGATATTTATAGTACAATGAACTCTTTGGTAAAATAAAAATTGATTTGAAGCACCACAGAAGTTGCTGAGACCACAGACATGTAAATGTCTTTTATTCACCACCAATGAAATAATCTTTCATTGCAAACTACTTCTCTAAAAGAAAAAAGACATGTTTTACATGATTATAGAATTTATGATGTCCTGTTTATGCTTAGAAGAGTCCTGCATATCTAATGTGTGATCTTGACAAATGCTTTTGTAGCACATTGATGTTATCAGTATCTATTCTGACTCTTCTCTTTTCCTAAAATACCATTCCTTTTTCTAATACCCTGTGAGTCTTGCTAGTTTCAGGTCATTGGGCCCATAAAATATAAGCACAAACCTGACCAAATTCCTCACATATCTTCCAGATACGTTTATTCAGGACTGCTGTATTCATCACTCACCCATTCCATTAAAACAGCCTTTACTAACCTGTGGCTCTGCTCCGTATACTATCATAAACTTCACTTGATGGCTTCAATAAAATTTATTGTAAATTAAATATAATTTTACATTTAGAGACTAAGGAAGTGCTGATGTCTTCAAAGCATTTCTTACAATGCTGAAATTTATCAGGTTTGTCTGTTCTTCAAAATCTGAAAAACCCAACTCTCTAGCACACACTACTTCTGAACCCAAATTGATTTCCCAGTGGGAAACAACAACCTAATATACTGACCTGTATGTTGGCTGATGTAGTGCTAGATGCTTTATGCTATTATATCATGCCTCTTCTTTTTGACTATAAGAACAATGAGTTTCCTATTTTATATTACATAATAAAGCAAAGCTCACAGAACATCAGTGATTTACACTTTTCTATTGAGGGCTCGCACATTTATCTAATCCAGGTGTTCTCTGTCAATCTGCTGTGCAACATAGACTGCATTTTTAGATCTAACATATAAAATATTAAAGACCATGTCAAGTGGAATGTGTTACATTTCAGGCAAATGCCTTAAGACCCTGTGGCTTCTATGGAAACCTACGGAACCAGCAAGAAGAAAAGAATTAAAGGTAGTATGGGTCTGTCAGGGAATACTTAGCTCCTGGCCTTGAACTGAACTTTTTGATACACAATGGCCTCATTTCCAGGCATAAATGGTTTGTAGTAGTTTACTCTGTGTGTGTGTGTGTGTGTGTGTGTGTGTGTGTGTGTGTGTGTGTGTGTGAAAGAGAGGTGGGGAGAGAGAGAGATGAAAGTAAAGGCATGTGGGTATTGAGGATTTAAACTTTGTCGCCTTGCTTTTATAGCAAGTAATCTTACCCAGTGAGCTACCTCCCCACCACAATAACCAAATGTTTTAACACAAGTTCATATAATAAGTTTATAGAGTTATGTAACATGAAGTTAATTTCAAAACAATTTTGTTTTGTGAATAACAAGTGATCTTAAACACTAATTAAATTAGTGCAGTTGTGCTTCAATCAAAAAATATATATGTACATGACAAGAGAGTCTTCTTATGTGTTGTGGCTTGCTAAACTCTGATTTGACATTTTCTAAGAGAATACTTTAGTCTATTTTCAACAAAAAATAAAATTTTAGAATATTTTAGCAGAGCTCAAAGATTAAACTCAACATGCAATTAAATATTCTATCCTTATAAAGAGACAATGATAATTGCATTAATAACAATTTGTACTGACTCCTAATAAGAGAAAATAATTAAAATATATAAAATATATATAATGCAAATAATAATTAAATTATATAAAATATAATTATATTTTAATAAAATATAAAATTTTAAAATTCATATCTTCTCTTTTAATTTCCATCATAATCTCCCAAATCAAATACCCATCTAAAACAAAGGCAGAAAAAAAATTCTACTTCAGATGCAAGACAATTTTTAAAAAACAAAATATGTGGATTTATTGCTTTCTTTTAAATAATAAGTTAATTCATTGAATGACTAGAGATAATAGCTAAGAAGAAACATAGTAACTTCATTTCCTGCATGAATAAAGTATAATATATACATTATTGGTTCTGTCTTTATGTGACATTAGATTGCAATTGGTCACAGAGAGCTGTCTCTTAAAGTACTTGGCTTTTAAACCATGTGATATGTGTGTATATACAAATATCCAGGGCCTGTGTGTCTGTTCCAGATAGTATTCCAACACTCAAGGGAGAAGCATACACAAGCCCCATTCCTAACCAAGAAACTACCTCCACTAAGCAAAAAAATAAAGAAATTAGAATCTTCCTAATGGAGTCTCTCTTAGGATATAAAACACTCCTAATGCCAGTCACTATTCCTAGAAAAGATGTCCAACAAAAAATTAAGTCACATCTTCTGTGAGTCATTGTCTTATGATAGTTTTTTTCTTCTTTCTTTTCTTTCTTCCCTCCTTCCTTCCTTCCTATTTTTTTCTTTCTTTCTTTCTTTTTCTTTCTTTCTCTTCCTTTCTTCATTCTTTGCTTCCTTCATTCTTGTCTGTCTCTGTCTGTCTTTTTTAAAGATTCATTTATGTATTTTATGTATGTGAGTACACTATCACTCTCTTCCTACACACCAGAAGAGGACATCATTACAGATGGTTATGAGCCTCCATGTGTTGCTGGGAATTGAACTCAGTTCCTTGGGGAATGCATTGGTCTGCTGAAGGACATGTGATTTTTTCCCAGCCACTGGCTATTATAAATAAGGCTACTATGAACATTGTGGAACATGTTTCCTTGTTATATGTTTTCTGCACATTGTCTGCCTGTGGGTCTCTTTATTTGTTTCCATTCAATATAAAAGGAAGCTTCTCTGATGATGGGCAAGGTGCTAATTTTATACAACATTATGGCAGTATGAGTCATTTTATGGCTATATTCTTTATGAGAACAGTACTATTTGGTTTTATCAGAGTTTTTTGGGCTATCCAGTCCCAGATTCTTGGTCATGCAAGCAGTGTCCTGGGTGGATTTCATCTCATAGAATGGCCCTTAATTTCAACTAGATATTGGTTTAGATATTCTCATAAGCTTTGTGCCATTACTAACTTAGACAACTGTAGGGAGGTCACCACTGTTGATTGAAAGCTGGGCTAGTGTTTTTATTTCTCATTTGGTAGTGTGCAGAGAACTTTCTGACACCATAAATACTAGTCATTAAGGAAGGCTCTAGGCAGACACCTTCTCATATAAAATAAATTATGGAGATATATTGTTTAAATGTGTCTATTTTTGAAATATTTTGAAAATTCTTTGGCTTACAGTAAAGTATGTAATTACCAAAAAAAAAAAAAAAAAAAAAAAAAAAAAAAAAAAAAACCAACAAAACCCACAAGAATTACTTTCTCTCTAATTAGATTGCTATTTGTTACTATATGCAAAAGAAATAATCAAGTGTATTTGTGGTTATGTATATGCTAGTACAGTTTACATATGTAGTTATATTAATATTTACAGCTATTATCAGTTCAATTTCTCATATAAATTGCATGAGAGAGATACTTGACAATTGACTCAACATATTTTAAAAGAATGAAATGTTAAAACATAAACCTAAACTCCTCCCCCACCCCTGCTTTATATGTATGTATTGATAAGATAACATAACATGGTGGTG